>NC_068403.1:427456-449299 GCF_023724105.1 Carassius gibelio | reverse complement strand
ATGGCAGTGATTCATTCAAACGTTTATATTCTTTAAGTTCATTCATTTAAAACACATTTTTCAGAAATTAATTGCTCTGAACGTACCCAAACGCTAAAACTCTGAGTCTATGTGTCGTTTAGACTCATCATCACCATAAAGTGACACCTCATAAAAACGAATTATTTGTAGAAGCCACCGCACTTTCCTGTCCTGAATCTGAAATGACTGAGAGGGTTGTGTCATGAACACATGGATAAACTAAACTGAACTGAATGATCGGGGGTCTAGTACCTGGTGCACTAACCAAATGGCTCTCAGCCCTCCTTAGAAAGCCCATGTGAGTGGTACGTTAGGACAGATGTGGTTGGCGTTTCTGTTCTACATGTAGTTGGAGCCGACAAAACCATGATCTCCTCGAACTCGGCTCAAGTGGATTATAGCTCGGTCGTAGGCCACCTGCACGGACTTCCGGATACTGGTTTTCTTGCCCTCCATCATACGCAGTTTATCAGCCGTGTCGTCAACGCCAAGAGGGATCACTTTATCTCGTGGCAGCCACTGCCTGCAGAGACATACGCAGGAACAGAAAACTCAGTGACAGTTCCTTCTGAAACCAGTAAAGCCAGCAGATACTATCAATGGATATCTGAAAATGCAAAGTCTGGAGGATAAAGCTGAAGTAAATCCCCAGTGCTGTGCTCACCAGGTTCGTTTGTTGTCAAAGAAGAGAACCAGGAAGAGTTTCTCGCCGGCTTCTTCTTGTCTCTGCTCACCAAGGCGCAGCACGTCAAGCGGAGGCACAGGGATGGGAACTCCATTATGCAGAAGACCCTCCTGAGGCATGTCTGGATCTATGATCTACAACATAAGAGCAATTCAAACCATTCCTTTAATATTTGAACGTCAGTGGTTTGCTTTAACACTGCTCACAACCCAAAAAAAACAGGCTATTTGGTGAGAGAAAAAAAAGGACGAATGGGAAGTTGTGAATGAGGGATTTGTAATGGTGTCCAAAAATAAAATGCGTCATAGAAGAGAGGTAAATTTTAATAACATTTTGAAATAGCATGGACTAATGCAGGGTTTTTCCAAACTGGGATTTGTGAGTCAACAAAGGTGGTAATAAGTAATAAAAATAAAAATTATTATATTCAATAAAATAAAAATGATTCAAAACATAAAAAACAATCAAAATAAAATACTTAAGTGTTTGCTGATGGAACTGCAGTGAGTTGATAGAATGCTAATTAATTAATTCCAAAAAATTATCAAATTTATTTATTTATTTTATGAAAATAAAATGTTAATATCAGTACAAAAAACGAAATATAACAAATAATAAAAAAGGTGAAAAAAAAAAAGTTTACTAGTGAAGCAAGTTGATGAAAATAATAGACCATAAAAATTATATACGTAAAATATTCTATTATATTTAAACAAAAACAAATCAAAATATAATAAATAATAGCAGTCAAAATAAAACACCTATGACATTTTTTTTTAATGACAACTCTGAAATATTAACAAAAAAAACCCATTGATAATCCCTGTATTGTGAATAATAATTCATAATCAGACCCGGAACATGCATTAATGATGTTAAAAGGGTAACTTTTGATGTCAGGCCTGTCCCATTATTGTGAAAGGCTGGCAGAATTCTGAAGCCAAAAAAATCTAAAACATTTTGACTGGTATGCTTAACCTAAAATAATTGAACCAACATGTTGTATTCATGTAATATGAATGTAGAGCGCCCTCTCTCACCAGAGCAGGGTAGGACGGATATCCTCTGCTTTTGGCCCACACCAAATCCAGAGGTTCAGGTTCAGGCACATCACCGTTTGACAGAACATCTGCATAGAACAAGGATTGTAATATCCACTTTGGCACATTTTTTTTTTTTTTTTTACAAATACACTGACATTTCATAGGGATTCATTTCTTACCAGTCCCAGTGTAGTCAGAGTCTCCGTTAACAGTTTCTAAAAAAGGGACTTTGGACAAAGCAGGTTTCCCTCTGCTCTTTTTAAGGGGTGAGACACTGAAAGCAAAAAATGATCAGTTAACTGCACATCAGCTATATGATGCAGAGAGGTTTCAGGTTTTAGTTTTTCCTCTTACAGTTCTCTCAGAGTCGGAGATGAGCTGCATTCTGAGTCAGAGCCGCCATCTTTGTGCTTTCTGAATCCGTTGGTGAGAGCTAAATAAAAAAAAAAAATAGAGAAAGGGGTGTTTGAGAAAGGTTTCATTACTATAAAGTATCCATACCACAATTTCAGTTCGTCATGAAAAAAAGATTGTGCATGCTTTCTAAAATGTAAATAAATAAAATGAAATGTTATCCCTTCAAGGTCTCCTCCCATTTATGGATACTGATACAAAAGTGAGTTTGTTCTGGTATGATATTACAACCATAAGCACATTTACATTTTGTTTAAGGCATATAAAAACCCACAGGGGTGACAACAGTTATTTACAAGTAAATAAGACAGGGTTACAATTAGAAGCTTGATGGTTAAACATTAGAAAATGAAGAAATTATAACAAATATTATATTATTATTGTACATTTTACAGCTGGACAATAAAACATTTATTATTTTTCCTTAATACTTGTAGAATATATTTGTACGATAGCAATATTTCCTATTTTGTTTAATATTTTGAAGCAATAATAAAAATTATTATTTTACATAATGATGTTGTGCAAACCTGGAACTTTCACCAAAACAGTTTCTAACAAATGCATTTTCATTTTCAAATGGAAAATCTGTAATAACATTTTCCACCAAAATCATGGTGCCCTATCACAAAATAATTTCAAATGCATCATGTAAAGCAGTTGTTTTCTTCACCAGGCTCTAGAGTGAGTCGAGGGGGTGTTCTCTCGCGCTCTGGACTGCAGCTGTGGCTTCTTGCTCTCTGTTTGGCCGGGGTTGATATGGGCGGAGGTGTTGAAGGTTTTGGCTGGGCTGAGGTTTCAGTCTTGATGGTGGCGGTGCAGTTGGGTGTGCGTGCAGGGTCTGGGTCAGCGCTGATGGCCTCCTCCCTGCTTCCGTTCTGCATCTGATTGTCTCTCTCACGCTGGAGCTTTGCTCCATTTTTTGCTTTTCTGAAAAGGACGGACGTCCGCCGGCCGACCCCTCCTGTGGCAGGCCGGGTCGGTGACTCTGTGGTGGAGAGGCCATTGATTAGTTTGTTCTCAGGCGGGCGGTCCTCAGGTTTGGTGCAGCTGTTCACAGGGGTGGTGTCCGAATAGGCCTCTTGGCTCTCAATGTTGAGTTTGAGGCGCTTAGGTGTGCATGGGGATGTCCTGGGGTCAGATGTCATGGGGCGGAGGGTTGGCGGTTCTTGGTGGGTGTCTGCTGGTGGAGGGGACAAAGCCAGGCCTGTGGGTTCCAGCATGGGTGGGGGGGTTGATTTACAGTCATCTAGATGAAGAACAACAACCAGATGTAAAAAAAAAAAGTTAATTATAAAGTTAAACATGATGAAAGTAACAACTTGCGAACCTTGAGTAAAGGCCAGTTCGCACAAGGATGGTAACTATAACAATAGTGAAAAAGTAATAGTTAATTCTAAATTTAAAAGAAAAGCACACCACACCACAACTATAACAATAGCCATGTTTCCATCCAAAAATGCTATTTTAATTTAAGCTTAAAACTGGAACATTGCATAAAACATTTTGCGAATCAAGCACCGCTTCCATTTTACGATCCAAAGAGAACAAAATCATCACTTCCTGATAAACTGGCACTAAATATCACTAAGAAAAGTAGGAGAAGACATTGAATATAATAATTTTCATATGATAAATTACTTGTGCCTCAGACCGAGCAGACAAATCAATAAATGCTGTCATTGCTGTCAGAAGTGGACACCTGCTGTTTGGGAATGCAGTTGTATAATTCAGGCATTTCAGAACGATCAAAAAAACATTTCGAATGCTGTGCAATGCGATCAGTCCACTGGTTAGTCAAGTTATCCCATCCCATTGTGCAAAGTCACATGACATTAGATGCATGTGGTGGAATTTATTCAGTAAATGTTTCAATAGTAGTTAATGCAAAAAAAATTTAGGATAAAAAGTTTATCCAAGTCAATTGTGCGTATACATTTTTTTAATGTAAATTAGTCAATTGTGCGTATAAGTTTTTTTAATGCAAATTTTTTGAATTTATGACCATCTTGGCATTACCATTCAGCAGGTTTTTTATGCGATATACCAAAATGCGCATAAAAATAGGTGGATGGAAACATAGCTAATAATACCACAGTGGAACTACATCTTTGGAATCCCTCTCAAAATGATTTATTTTCCTCCAGCTGATAAACAAACACACTGACAACCAATCAGACTTGCATCCTGCTATAAGAGCTTGAGTATTTAAAGTAGTAGATGACAAAACTGCAGTGTGTACTTATAAAAAAACAAAGTTATCATGCACTGGTGTGGATGGGAATATAGTTGTACTACTGTAATGAAGATTTTGATTTGAACAGGCCTTATGTCAAGAACAGTTTAGAGCAAGTAAACAATTCATTAGAACTATTGGTTTGAATCAGAGTACAAGATTAATTATTATTTTTATTAAACATTAACAATTATTATTTTTATTATTATTTTTTTTTAAATCTGAGATTACACCATGTTTAAAGTTATTGTATCTCAAAAGAAAGAGTCGACTCTAAATCATTGAAACGAGTTGTTTTTAAAACGAATCCCAAGCCGTTTCATGTTGACATCAACATGAAACATTAGTATATTATCCGCCCACTTGTTGGACGCGCAAACCCAGAAAACTTGGTCTGAATGAAAATGCAAATTCATTCTTTGCCACTATATGCGCTTTTGGAGTGGTAAAAATATTGGTTTCCCCGGTAACACTGTACACAAAGCAGCACTGCACTCACAAACACTGCTTTATCAGGCATTAGAGCCATGATGAATTGGAAATGAGACCAATCGAACCAATGACCGCAGATTAGCGCTACGCGAAGGAAGAGTTTGGAAAAATGAATCGTTGAGCGAATCATTAGGGAGTCGTTGAGCAAGTAAAGTAAAAATAAATGCATGTTATAAAACAATGAGATTGTTTTTTGACCTTGCATGCATTTCAAACTGTTGTTGGGGACCCCAAAACCAAAATATGAACCTTTCATTAGTCATAATAGGGGCACTTAAAATGAAACGCATACATTGATGAATGTCAATAACATGCATTTACAAAATGTTGAAAAAACGTGGAATTCTGGAACATTAACTTAAAAAAATGGAAATTCTGAACACCTGGTTCTTGATAACCAATCATAGTCAAGTCTCACCTTTATCTGATGATGACAGGTTATGTTCACCATCCATCTCCTTGTCTTCATCCTCCTCCTCGTCTTCCTCTTTGAGGTCTCCATTGAGCATGTGTGAGTTCCGCGACTGCTGCTTATAGCGGATGTTGTTGATTTCTCGGCGGAGCAGGCGTATACGGCGTGTCCGTGCACCACTCGAGCGCATGGACGTCACCACATCTAATTTATCTAGCAGCTCCCTCAACTGGTTTTCCGTCGTCATGTGCAATCGATTATCAGGGTCTAGCAGCGTGTCGACTACACAAACAAAACCAACCATTAATAACAAAGAACAAAAGGTAAACGTAATGCCACTGCATTCTTGGTAAAATAAAGCTTAATTATGTCATGTTACAATAAAAGTCAAGAAATCCCACCTAATTGTAGGCAATTTATTTAGTTTTATATGATTTCTTGTTAACTACTCACCGTCTTCCAAAGTGCAGCGGTAGTAGTCATTTTTATGTGGCGATTCTGCCAGGAGCATGCCCGTGTCCAGGTCGAAGCCTGTGTTTTGGGCTTGTCTCTGAGCGTGCCTCAGGATAGCGCCCCCTAGGTCCCTCAGGCGTATTGCAGCTTGGTAAAACACAGTGTCTTTAGCATTATAAAGCAGGCAGTTATTGATCATGAGGTTGAAATCAGCCTCAAGGTCAGTGACGGAGCGATATTTGTGAGCCTCCAATTTGGATTTTATGGTGGAGAAGTCCATGGGGTGCGTGATAAACTCCAGGTAATCTGGGACCTGAGAACCCAAGAACACAGCTTCTGTGAAACTGAAACTTCAATATGAAGATATTAGAATTGTAATAAAAGATTAGATTTGTGTTTTATAAAGCTTAATGCATCAATTCATTTTTAAAGCCGTTTTATTGGCCAATATACAAAAAAACACCTTTGCCACATATTAATCGATCATGACTTGACAAATTTACATTACTGTTCAAATGTTTGTACAAATGCTGTTCTTTTGGAGTTTCTATTCATCACATAATCCTGAAAATATATTACATTTTCTACATAAATATTAAGCAGCAAATCAGCATATTAGAATGATTTCTTAATGTGACAGAGACTGGAATTACAGCTATTGTAATATTTCACAATATTACAGTTTATACTATATTTTTGACCAAATAAAGGCAGTCTTTGTGAATATATAAGAGACCTTTTTCGCAAGTTTTGAACAGTAGTGTATATGAATGTACATAAAATATTCACACCTCTTTCAAGTTGACAGGCTTTGCAAATATTTTTGCAGTATCTTTCTCCTGAAGCTGTTCTAAAGTGGATCGCAGCAGTACCAGGACCGGAGTTAACTGATGCTCGGTCACAGCTTGCTGAATCTTTACCTACAGAAGCAACACATGGTTATATAGTGAGATGCCTGAAATTCTTATATGGTCAAGGTGACAGAAGTCAGCAGATGTTATTAAAAAATAAATAAAGTAATGGGTCCTATTTCTTCATGAAAATTACAGTCTGTGGCTTTTAGTCCATGTCTGTGAGCTTTAAGGTCATCCATATGTAGTTCTAAATGTTGACAAAACTCAAATTGAGCAAATTTCAATTTATTGCAAATCCTTTTTAAATTCGTAATCTTCCAGAAAACTTTAATAAAAATGCACGCATATACATTTCTGTCCAATGAAAAGTTCCTTTGAATGTGAACATTCCCTTCCCCTAAATTATATTGATATTACAACAGCAAGTAGCAAATTACAGTTTGTCAGTATGTTCAGTTGCACTAATGCTCATACATTACTTCCCTTCCAAACCACCAATTAGTTGCAAAGGAAGTGGCAGAAATGTATTCATGTTAAAAATGTGCCTTCAGAATTTTCATTCATAGTATAAGATATCACATGTGGTTTTGCGAGCTGAAAAAAGCGGACAAGCCAAATCTCAAGAAGACCAAATTCACATGCAATATTTGCCAAATCAAGTCATATCCTAACTCTTATGCTCGCTTTACACTGCAGCATAACGGCAACAGCAGGCTTGTGCTGTACTTTCACAATGACAGAATTTCTGCTGCTCAACAGTTTCGGCTCTATACAGAAAAAATAAAATTGTATTATATACCAAATTGAGTGTTCTCTTTGATAATAGCTAGGGGTGTGACGGTTAGTATATAACCGTGAGACCGACGGTTATAGTTGAACACCGTCATTGGAACTCTATAACCGCCAAAACCGTGTCATTAAAATATTTTTTACAAACATTTTTTATCAAAAATTATTTTCATTTTTTAGATAAGATCATAAGATGCGCAATATATCGGGAGACATGGTTTTTACCACTTAATGAAGTTTTGTAAATCGTCAGACATGATATTTACCACTTCATAAAATTTTGCTTTGTAGAAAACCTTTCTTAAAAACGAATTTCGTTTTGTACAAATTTTATCTTAATTTTAATAAATGTTTCATCAACCAATTGCATGTATTTTAATAAATAAAAAGCAAGTAAAGCAGACAATGATAACCGTGACATGGAAGCACCAGCGCGCCGCGTTCACTTGCACTGCACTGTGAACTAGAGCACATCTCATCGTAAATGAAACTCAGCGTAGGCCTATGCCTCATACTTTAGCATTAAATATCTTTGCTGCATCCTTTCTAGAACAGACAATGCAGGCGCGTAGCCAGTAATGGGCCAGGGCGGCACTGGCCCGCCCACATTACTCACTGGCCCGCCCAGGCAAGTTTGATTAAAATACATTTTTAGTTTATTTTTATTATTCAAATGTATTTAAGAAAATATATTAATATAAACCTGATTTATTGTTGACTGGTGTGTGTGTGTGTTTAATTTGTTTTCCGAATAAAATGGAATTGTTGAAGCAAGTTGTAGAAAGCGTCCCTCCTGAACCTAGGCCTAATTGGTTGCTATGGTTGCTAGGGCGACAGGAAGACTCTCTGAGCGGCGGGCTCTGGCGGCCTTTAGCCAATGTATTAACATCGCCATAATAATGGCTAAACAAGTTTCTTTAATGTTTTATTTAAATTAAAAAAAAAAAGAGTTGAGGAAGAAGACACGCCACTGCCTTCATCTGTCGAGTCCACCCAGCCCAGCTCTTCAGACTCATTAACCCACAAGAAGGCTAGTCAGGCGCCGGTGGCGGCCGCCGCGTGCTCCCTGGCGGCAGTGCCAGTGCTCTCTCCCGGTCAGCCTGACGCGGGTTTACCCGCCGATCTAACTGCAATAGATGAACCACCTTCACAACCCAATCTGAAAGTATTTCTACATTGTTTAAATGAGTTGCTATTTTTTTGGCACAAAAGTTTAATTTCCACCATTGCATTGTATATGGTTGATTTAACAGAAATTAGGGAGCGTGTTGTTATTTATTTCAAACCATGCTCTGCTGAGTTTTCATTATTTTAATTTCTTTTACTTTTAGCCTATATTTTCGGGTGAACTGTCTGCACTGCTGAGTAACTTGAATGAAATAGACAGGTTATTGTCTATGCTGGTGGTTTGTCCAGCCTTTATTGAGCTCTGTTGGTTGAACATGATGATTAGACAGTGTTTTGTTATTGCCTTGCCGAATATTGCAAAATAAAGGTGTAACTGTTTTTCTATTCTTTTTTCCACTCTCTAAGGTTATTTAAGTCATATTTTTTCTAGGAAAAACTATAGGCCCACCCACTTTTTTAATGGCCCGCCCAAAATACAATTTCTGCCTACGCCACTGAGACAATGGCTTTTTTTTTTGCGGCTCGCATCAGCAAAGCATTGCATCGCCATAGACCGCAAAACAAGCAGCGGATGGCGGGCGGGTGCGGCTTTGAAATTTGCTCTATGATTTCCATGAAGCAAAAAACAGGACGGAATCTCGAAATCCAGTCATGAAAATGAAACTTGCATTTTAATATGGACAGTCATGGAATTTGCCAAAGTTAGCATAAAATAATCAAATCAAATCTCCATATGGACCAGTATCTGTAAATGTTAAGCCGCAAAAGTTGTTTAAAATATAAATCCGTGTTCTGCGCGTCTCTGTGTGAATTAATGAATGGCAGAGACGTTGCAGGTTTGTTTACTACATAGACTGAAGCGCATGACGCTTGCATTAATTTCAGCATCTGAGCTTCAGAGTTCTCTCTCCTTCAAGCGATCTTTTCAGCTCATCTCAATGGACACACAGCGCACCTGTATTTGACACTCTGTAAACTCTTTGTGAAGGCGCATGACTCACCGTCACTTTACTGATAGCGCTGTTTCTCACACATGCAAAGAGAGAGAGAGCGAGAGTCTTATCACGCTTAAACAACACGCTATATGTAAACTATTCTTTGTTGTCTTCTCCTGTCAAAATAATGGATTAAATTTAGAAATATTCATATTCATTTTCGAACAAGCAGAAGACATACCAGTTTCTCCGGTAATGGGCGGAGCTAATGGGCAAATGGCAATGGCTTTTTTTTTGCGGCTCGCATCAGCAAAGCATTGCATCGCCATAGACCCCAAAACAATCAGCGGATGGCGGGCGGGTGCGGCTTTGAAATTTGCTCAAAAAACGTTGGCGCGAATGATGAGTTTTGTGACAGATCTCCTTAATAAACGGAGGTCTGAAATCTCTGCCCCTTTACCGATCAGAGCGCGCGCTGACACGGAGTTAACCCGCTATCTCCAAGAACAACCAATTGACTTGGACAACCCCCCCCCCCCCGACGGTTATGTTATGAACCGTCACATTTGACTCACGTCATAACCGTCATCACCAATTCTGAAACCGGCACACCCCTAATAATAGCTATAAATTATAAAATGATTATTGGGAGCAAGCAATTGAAAAGCAGTTTCCAAAACCAATAGAGAGTTAGCACAAACTTGATCCTCACAAATTCTAATATTCATGAGGAGGGGCATTATATTTACACATAAATGGTAATTTACCTTAAACAAATTTTCATATGGATATTCATATGGATTAAGGAAGAGTTATTAAAAACAACATGTCTGTGCTGCTTTCACCAAGCCAGACATGGCATCTTTTTTTCATTCAATTGTTTACTTCAGTGTTTTATATCGCTTCATAAAAGCCTATATGGCATTGATCTTGTTCAATTAATAGCTTAATGGTGCATTTTCAATTCAGCTTGCCACATGGGACAAAAATAGGCTCGGCACATGTTTTATTCTGGAGGCTGTAAATATGAATCCAGAAATAACTACATCCTGCTTATAATGTCAAACAGACCTTAAAAACATGACTCTGGTTCGACTATATTTCTGGTTTCAGATAACTTCATTGTCTTTATTATGCAAGAATACACAGTTATTATATGTAACATTTCAGCATGTTACCTGATCTCTCTTCAGTTTCTCTCTCTTGCGAATAAGCTCGATCAGGAGTCGCGCTCGCTCCAGATCGTGACGAAGCTTCTGCCAGTATTTCAGCTCTTCTCTCACAGCATTCAGCTTTTCATCTGGCTCCACCTACACAGTTTATAACAGTCAATAACATGCATGCACAATGCATGATATTGTAGTTGTGCATCAGGGGTGTGGCTTATGTATACAAAATTTAATTACGCATAAACACTGACCTGTTCAACACTTCTCTGACCCTGCAGATGTGAATGTAAACGACGAATGAGAGGCACTCCGTTGCGTGACTGACGCTTAAGCAACCAATAGTTGTGAAGTCTCTGCATGAACTGATTCTTCTTCTGTATGATCACATCTTTAGAAATTTTGTTCAATCTGTAAAAAGACCAGCAGAATAATTAAGCTCTTTTATTTGTTATAAAATATTGTTTAATACTTTATAATAATTATTAAAAAAAATGTATTTGAAAATATGTACACATTTTAATATATATATATATATATATATATATATATATATATATATATATATTTAATAATATATGCATTTGTAAGCTATAATAGTATATATATAAATATATATATAAATACAGACACAAGACAATTACATGTATATTATATATATATATTTTATATATATATATATATATATATATATATATATATATATATATATATATATATAAAATATATATATATATATAATATACATGTAATTGTCTTGTGTCTGTATTTATATATATATATATATATATATATACTATTATAGCTTACAAATGCATATATTATTAAATATATATATATATATATATATATATATATATATATATATATATTTAATAATATATGCATTTGTAAGCTATAATAGTATATATATATATATACCCTATTATTATAGCTTACAAATGAGGAATACAATAAAAATAATTGTTAATTACATTGAAATGAAATATAATTGTAACAAAATATATAAAATTACATTTGTAATATATAATTTATCTTTTTAAAGAAACAAGTGAAATATATATGATATACTTTATGATTACCTGTGAGTAGGTATTTCTGGGACAGTGATCAAAGGCGTTGTGACTTTTTTTGACACCTCTTCTTTCATTCCTTTCTTCTGCTGCTGCTTAGAATCCAGTTTATTGCTTCGTTTCTGCTTCTTGAGCTGTGGCGTTTGTGTGTAGGCACTGCGACCCCTGTTAGCCCGACACCCCAAAACTCTCCCCCCGGTCTCTTCATCATCCGACCCGTCCTTCGCAGGCGGAGAGTGCGCCTCACAAAACGCAGTCTTTTTCACTGAAAACGTAGTCCCATTCACAGTAGTCTCTCTGACCGGCTCTATTTTCATAAAGAGTCCAGCTCTCTGCGCACAGGTTACATGGAAAGCCGTGTAACAGTTGGCCTTGTGGCACTGAATGGATGCTCCACAACCTTTCTGCTTGCACAGGTAACATGTTAGCTTCCACCTAGCAGGTGGAATGTTGTCTACGCCCTCGATGGGCTCAAGGAAGACTGTGTTGGCGAAACACACCTCCGGGATCCAAATAGCACAGACCACATGTGCCCATCGCCCGTCGCTGGTTTGTTTAAATGCTCCGCCCCGATTTGGGCAAAGCACGCAGTCCACGGGGTGAGAGGGCGACTGCAAGCAACAGCGGCAGAGCCACTGGCCCTCAGGGATGTAGGGAACGCCGTAACACTCCTGGTGCACCGCCAGGTTGCAGATGTCACAAAACAGGATGACGTTACTGTTGAGACATTCATCGTCGAGGCAGACGCAGCAGAAGGCGTCTTCGTCGATGATACTCTGTGAGGGCGCTTGGCTTCGCAACTCTAAGAACGACTCCTTTTCTAGGCGATCTATCAGGATTTCGAAAGTGTCGGGTGACACTTGCGGATGGCTTTCTGACACTCGTTTTTCGTTTACCAGCTCCAACCAGGCCACGTCCTCCTCGTCCATGTCATACTCCGCGTCCGTTTCCATCTCTTCACCGGACTTCTCAATGTAACGGTAATATGCCGAAGGGCGAGGAGGCACCTCGACTGGTTCATAAGACTCTTGTTCTCTGAAAGTGGGTTTGGGTAAGGTGCCTTGGTGGCTGTTCACGCTCGAATTCATCTGAGACTGTCCACAGTTGGAGCTGTGGTTCTGTGATGAAGACGATGACAACTGCTTCACGTCTTTCTTTTTCCCCTTATGGGCTCCCGATCGTCGCGGGGAGCTGACAGCGGTGGTCACCGATGACTGCTCGCTGTTCTCTTTGTTGCTGTTGCACTCAGCAATGTCCTGAGCTGTCATTTCATCTTCAGTGATCACCATCAAGGGGTCGAAGATGCTGATCCGATGCAGTCTTCCATCCAGATCCACCTCCACAATCTTCTGAGCCTGGGCGTACGTTAGGGTTTCTCTGGTGGGTGAAACCTTCAGCTGGTAGGGAGAGAGCGAGCGTGGCTGTGACGCCCCTCTACCAGCTGTACCTGTGTCCGCGGCATCACTTTGGGCCCCGGGCAGGCCTCCCCTCCGTCGTGGTTTTCTCATGGGGACTCACACCACGCTGCCCCTTTGTACCTTGACCTGAGTGGCAAAAAGAGAAAAAGAACAAGCATAAGATTCCGAATTGATTTAGAAAACACAAAGATACCAATGTGCAACTGTCCTTTCATTTTCTTGCCAAATAGTCAACACTAAGAAGTTTTCATATCACCCATGGTCGACTGTGTCATGTATCTGTAAATACTGTGCACACTCTCATTTCCTGGAAGTGGTCACAACCCGCATCATGACATGCTGGTAATCTTTTTACTTTTTTTAATTTTACATTTTTATTTTATATGTATGGCTTTATACAACATTGTAGTGTTTTGTATAAATGCAAAAAATAAGCATATATATATATATAAAACAAATTAAAAGGCTATTAGGTATCGTATTATTATTAAATGCAATTTCGATTAATTAGCAGATTCACCCCTTTCGTAATTTTATTACACGACCTTTATAACTTTGCTTATTCTATTGTTTGCACACCTAAAAAAATTTGAAATTATGACGTCTATTTTAATTATGCTAATATGCATTGTTGCATTATGTTAGATATTATAGAATTATACAAAAATTTTAATTTACATAATAGAATAATACATTTACAAATTTAAATCAACATTTCAAAATCTTTGCGCCTGTTAAACTAAGCAATACTGCAGTGTTTTGTATAAATGTAAAAAAGTAGCTTAAAGGCTACTTGTCCATGTAATATAATAATATTATAATTATTAAGTATAATAATAAGTATAAAATCGAATATGAAATTATTGTATCGGCATGTAAATGTAGACATTGCTAGTTAAGTTAATTACGAACATTCGATTATACAAACTCATTTGAAGGATTAAGTTGTGGCCGGTAGCCAATTTACAGTGTTTTTATTTTCGCTGTTCAATGGGCGGGACTTTTGATCTCAAGGCCTCTAGCAGTTCGACCTCTTACTGTCAACGCTAAAACCACTTTTAAATCGTAATACAGAGTCACACCGAAGTAATACATTCGTATCAACTACCTTAAACATTTCAGGAGGCACATTGAAAAACTTAAAGTGGAGTTTTAGGGGAATTTGTCACTGAAGTGAGACAACCACCAGAGGCTGAGAAGTTTATCAACCCTCATTCTTGGACAACCAATCACAACCGTCCACCCTCTCCGTCCAGCCAATCAGCGGCGATAAAAAGTATCACACAAGGATAATAGTTAGGTTGCGCGTCCTCGATTCTAGAACGAAACGTCAGCCATATTTACAGTCCAACAGAACTTGAGATTCACCTAAGTTTCCCGAAAACCCCCTTACACTAACATAAACAATGACAACACCGTTACCGCTTCTGATCATAAAACTGTTGTTCTCAGATGGCGTTCATAAGAATATGCTTACCGGTAAACTCTGAAGAGATCGAAACGCCAAGGCTGCTAAAGCTGGCGGGCTAGTTAGCCGCTCTAGCCCGGGTAACCAGCACAGAAACCCCGCGTGCGGTATCCAAACAACCAGCTGAGCAAAGCGACCGTTGACATTGATCTCACAACTTAAACTGGCGTCAAAACATATAATACACATTCAAAACCCGACAATTTACCGTATTTTCCAACCACGACTTCCGTGGAGAGGCAGAAGCTTTTTTGCGAAGGCAGTTTAAGCTGGTGGTTTGGCCGAAAAGCCGGCAAAAATTCGCCGATAAAATGTCTCCCGTCTCTCAGTCTTCCATAGTTTCCTCCAGCAAATGTCTTCTGCGCATTCATGAATATGGATTCATGTCCAGCATTTTAACTTATCGTCGACGTTAAGTTAGATTTAGACGGGAGAAGCAAAGCTAGCTGGCTATTTTCAGCTTCGACTACTACAACCGTCGCTGCCTGGATAGATAGTTAGCAGTTCGCCAGAAACAGAGGCAGAGCGGAGCTCTCAGTCGAGATGGTAAAAACACGCCCCTTCAGAAAAGCAGGCCATCTACTCTCTCAGCTGCACGAGTAATTTAATAAAGCGTTACGCTAATGTTTATTTAACTCCTTTTAAGTTTATGCCACTTTAATGCGTTTAGGGACCAGTGCGCTTCCCACACAGTTCATGCTGTGGTCAGAGTTCATCACGACCTGTGTCAGCTGTAATGCATACAGCTCGACTGGAGAGGTGCAGACATTAGGCCAGTGAGCGAAGAAGAGGAGCTGCAAATTACTAGATAAACGAAACATTAACATTTATATCAGCAAACATGATCACAAACCCATCCGAGGTGGACGAACACAGTTTACATGAGAGGAAATAACATTTTCTGTAGGCTATTCGAGACATGGGTATATTGGTACAGTTGAGTTAAGGCATACATTATTACATACAAGAAACAAAATACAGTACTAAAGCCAAAGAGAACAGTAAAATGTGAAAAATAAGTCAGATCCTGGAAATCTCACACTGATGTGCTACTCACAACCTTGCTTGGTGCCATTTGTCATGGACCGTAAATCACTTCCACAAGCTAAACATCCTGTCACACCTTTCAAAGGATTTGAAGGTAACAAACAAAAGCCTTAAAGTCAATATGAAATTAGAATGGACCATTTGTACTTTCTGAATACACATTCTTCGTCTTGTGAAAAATTTGTTGTGCATGTTACTCCAAAAAAAGAAATGTTTGTCTCTGTAATCATTCAGTAAAATGTGATAATTTCCCCTAACACACCATTTCTAAATCCCTCCCCTTTAACCACCTGGTTTCATTTTGCTATGTAATTTTAACACCCACTTCACTAAAAGTCCCACTTGGATAAAGGTCCTGCTAGAAAAGCAGACACCGCCAGAATTTTTTTTTCTAGAAGCATACCTGGCTTCACTCAGAAATATGGCAGATTAAAATGGGTAACCATTGCCATTTCATCTTGACTTTAAATAAACAAGTCACAATACTAAGGCTCATTTCTTTAAGTGTTAAACTGAAGTCAGTAACAGTGTCCGTTATGCATCCCCAACAATTCATTATACTTTTGTATACAAATCTTTGTGTGTGTGTGTATATTATATATATATATATTTTTTTTACACTACCATTCAAAAGTTCGGGGTCAGTAAGACTAACAATTTTTTTAAAGATTCTCTGATAAATAGAAAGTTCAAAATAACAGAAATTCTTAAAAAAAAAATATATATATATTTTGCAACATTATAAATGTAATGTATATATTTGGTCAATTTAATGCATCCTTGTTGAAAACGAGTATTACAGTACATAAAAAAAAAAAAAACAATAATTCCCTTACCCCAAACTTTTTAACGGTATACTGATTGTGAAATACTTGACCTTTAAGATCCATAACACTAAAATACATAAAATCGTACAAGGCTATCCTTTTTAAATCAGATAGCACTTAAGGATAGTTTACTAAACATAAAAAGTCTGTCGTCATTTATTCACCCTCATATCATCTAAAATTATTTTCTTTTTTGTGTAAAATAATTAGAGAATTTAGGTTTGTTTCTTCCCCTCAAAAAGCTCTCATATGGCTTTAGATGACTTTGAATATGGCGCACGAGTTGTCTGAAAGAGCACAGGGATGGAATAAATTCTGTATAAATGGTGTGAGGGTGAGCAAATGATCGCTTAAGGTAACATGCATACTGGCAATAAATGTAAATGTGGACAATGTGGACAGTTACCACTATATCAAAATAAAATGTTCATTCACCAGACGTCCAGATATACCACATATTCCTTAAGAAGTCAGTTATTGTACAACATACTGCTATTCATACACTTTATAGGAGTAAATAAACAATTCTAAATTGTTCATCGGCAGAAACTAAATCACATAACCACAATATAATGTCAGACCATACTAGGACATTGTGAGTGTGTTTCTTCTCTTTGAGTCCCTTCTTGGGAAAGGAACAAAGCTCCTCACTTCTTTAAACGATAAACCTGTGAATAATAATAATAATAAAAAAAGATCAGTTTGCATTTACATACATAACATGTGCATATATATAGTACAGCACACATAAATCTGTGTGTATAATATGTTGCTCACATTTCCACTCTTCTAAGGGCAATGTGGCGTTGTCATAGCGGTCATCGTATGGTGTGGGCACTGGGGAGTCCTCTGGGTCTCTCAGGCTATCAAAATAATTGTGTGCCAACGCACCATCAGCAGTGAGACGAGCATCAGCATCTAACACCAGCATCATCTCAAGCAGATCTACCGCTGGGGTTAGTTACCAGTGGAGTGGCATTGAGGGACAACACAGTGGGTCAAAAACAGAGCAACATCATTAGAATAGCAAAAGCTGATATATGTATTATAATGTGAGCATTATTATATAAGTACAGGGCAAGCTGAGCTATTTTTTGATAATATTTTAAAGTTATTTTATCATTTATTAGGCTAGCTGGGTCAGATTTAGGTTGGTTAAGGTAGCAGAATATGCCAGTATAAAAGTTGTTATAGTTACCTACAACTAAAACCATAACATTTTTCGTTAATTCAAATAAAATAAATGTTAAATGAAATAAAATAAAATAAATAAAACAACAAAAAAAACATTTTGAAATTCAAACTGAAACAACATATATATATACAAACACACACACAATTTTTTTTAAAGAATACAAATGATACAAAATTCTAACTAAAACTTTATCTAAAATTAAAATGGAAAATAAACAAATACTAAATAATTCAAAATATAAATAAAATCTATAACAGAAACTCGATAATGGCAAAATAACACTATTTGTAGAGAAACACTTTACAATAATTTTTTTGTTTCTTTGAGAATCATCAAAATTGCTGGCAGGCAACTTTTTTTTAAATGCTTTTGGGGAAAGAGTTAATGTTAATCAATAAATATACTATTGTTGATTGTTAATGTTAATTAACAGAAGTGTATTAGTATAGAAATTAACATATTAAATGCTGTAAATATGCATTAAGTAATATTAACTAACTGAACCTTTATTGTGGAGTGTTACCTATTCTAGAAATAACTGCAGAGTTAACAAAGCTTCAGAAAATTAACATTGAATAATAATTTCATTAAAATTGTTTAGCTGACATTTAATATTTTTTGGGATGCCTATTATTTTCCAAGTTGCAATGCATAACAAACCTAGAAGTTTCCATCGGTGTTCCTTAGTAAAGAATATGTCTGGCAACACTAGGTGACATTCTATCTGACGCTTGGTGAAAAATGTAAAAACTTAAATTGTTCTGTTGCATTTGCTCAGCATCTTGTCATTTTTGTCAGAAATAATGGCATGTCACATTGACAGGCAGCAACTATGCAGTCAAACTAAATCATAAGTTTTACAATGAAAAAAAGTATCTTGCCAAGCAAGAAATGTGACAACATGACAAAGGAGTAATTCTTCATTGGGGTATTACTTACCTTTTTTACTGGCTCTGGGAAACAATGTTGAGAAGTCTTTGCGTGGATAGTGGGGCAGGGATTTGACATAGCTTTTTGCCTATTCAACAGCAATGAAGACACTGACATTGATTAAGATCAGGAATGACAGCGGAGTACAGTAGCTAACAGCAACCATCACGCAAAACGTTAATAATTCAAGCTGAATTTTCTCCCTAAATATTCAAGACCATTTTCTCAATCTTTCTTCACATTGCATTAGCAATTCATTCCAAGTTGCATCAGCGATCAGTCTCAGGTTTAATCAAGATTCAGACATATCATGTATTAAAGATACCATCATTTGGTAGCACTGAAAATGTCTTACCTCTGGGTTTTCTAGTTTCTCAATAAATTCTGGACCTGGTGTCCCGGTTACTTTCATTATCTGAATCAACTGGTCCATGTCTGAGTGTCAAAAGTTAAAGACAATGAACATCATTTTTGACAATCATGACAAAAGGGAATAAGTTGGGCACAGCATTTCTAAATGCAATAGCAATTAACTAAATGACAGTGTACTGACTGTACATCAGTCATTTGAAATTTAATTAACAGAATGTTAAAAGTTTTACTTTCTGAAATCCAGCCCTCAGAATATGTTCATTCATTAAAAAATTGAAATAAATTAGGCAAATTGAATGCTGAAGGATACAGTCTTTTCCTTTAAAGAGTGTTTTTCCATTGAACATTTCACCCATGATGCACCCAACAGACCAGATATCCACTAGAAAGTAGAAAAAGGCAACAATCACACATATTGAACTATAATAATCATTGCAACCACCAGCCTTTAAAACAATGCAGAACATTTGACATACAGTACATTAATGCAGCAAATCTGAATCAGTAGAGCGCATTCGATCTAACTGACAATTAACGATTGAAATCTACATGAAGGAAGGGTATCTGAGCATTTCTAAAGACAACAATATTTAAAAATGCAAATTATTGATTGCAAATGATTTTGGTTGCTTATTAATAGTAAGGTAGTTGTTAAGTTTAGGTATCAGGTATGATTAGGTATGTAGAATATGTGCTTTTTAATTAATAATAAACAGCCAAAATGTTAAAGGTGCCAAAGAATGCAAAAAACACTTTTATAAGGTGTTTGAACACAGCTGTGTGGGTGCAGTATGTGAAAACAACCAGCCTATAATGGTAAAAATCCACTCACTCATTGTTTTATAATTCCAATAATTAATAAACAGTCTCTCCATACAAGAGATGGGTGCAGGGTTGCCAGGTTTTCACAACAAAACCCTTCTCCAGACATAAAGCAACCTGACAGCAACAGTAATAGTGTAGTAGCCCAATTCCACAGACTTGGCAACACTGGAAGGGAGGCGGGAGCCCCAGCTCATTCTCATTTAAAGGACACACACACATAAACAGAGCGTTTCAGCTCATACCCTAATTTTCATTTTCATTAATTTTATATTTGGATTTTATATTCATTTACTTATTAACTGAAACCCATTAACATGTTAAATACATTTATTATTTATTGTAAAAAAAAAAGAAATTTTCTAAATTCAATTTTCAATGGACCTCAAGATAATTTGTAAAGATTTAAATAAGTAAACTTGTATATACATAAGCTGTATGAGTTTATTTGTAAGGTGTCCATGTGTTGATATTGTAGGTATCCATTTTTTATTCAATATGCATGTTAGACCTATGAATACCAATGAGAGCATGTTAGAACTGCTCATATAAACCAACAGAGGTGCTATTGAACAGATGAAAAAAACTAACTGGAGCATAACAGATGACTAAATCAATATTTACTGTATTTAACCTCATATTCTAGATGATACTAAATCAGGGAACACATATTCTCTAATAACTAAGAGTTTCCCATCAATAAACACTTAATTTGCTGCTTACTGATAGGTAGTAAGGTGCTTGCTGTAGAAGTTATGTTTAGGTAAGGAGTAGGGTTAATGGATAAGGAATATGGTCCTGCAGAATAAGGCATTAATATGTGTTTACAAGTACTAATAACCAGCCAATGTGCTAGTAATATGCATGCTAATTAGCAACTAGTTAATAGTGAATGGTGTTCCCTAATAGTGTTACCATATGTTTTGCCTAATCAGAGTAAACCTAGCTCTCAGTAATAATTTTAAGAGGTGTGTATGTCTTAATGAATGACAAACATCTTGCCTGTCTGCGTGTAGTGCATCCAGTTTAGAATGACCTCAGGGGCCCGGTACCACCTCGTCACCACGTAACCGGTCATCTCTGCTTCTGTATGACGCGCCAGGCCAAAATCCAGGATCTGCAAACAGACCAAATGCAGAGAGTCAGTGTCAACTGAAAGAGATTTACGCTTCTCTCTTTTATGGTGAAAGAATGGTGGCACAAACCTTCAGCTCACAGTCTTGGTTCACAGCCAGGTTTCCTGGTTTGAGGTCCTGCAATGCATAAAGGTGTTAATCTTCCTACAAAGACATTATTCTTGAACAATTACACAAGATCTTAGTGGATTTCTTAAGAAGTCTTTATTCTGAATGCGGTGAACTGTATTTCACATTGAAAGTGAGCCGGGTGGCTTCTAACAGATCTGAGCATGTAGAGACACTGCCTCACCAAACAGGAAATCAGTGGCATTACCTCATAGGACAATGTGTGATAGAAAATCTCAGACAAAGCAAAAAGCACGGAACCCACTCATAATAATAGAATTAGAAAAACTTTATGGCTAATTTCAGAACCTGCATGTAAAATGAAAAACTGGATAATTGTATAAATCACTTCTCGTAGCTTGGCATTCATTCATTTTTTTTTCAATCTTTTCAATCTGTGCATCTAGCATTTAAAACATACTGCCAGAATGTCTCCAGAAAAGCACTCCTACAAATCTAAGAGCATCTTAATATTGTATAATAGATGCACACACTACCATTCAAAATTTTGGGGGGTCAGTAAGATTTTCATTTTTGTTATCTTAAACAGCAAGGATGCATTAAATTGATAAAAGTTACAGTGCATACATTTAAATAGTTACAAAAATATGTATTTCAAATAGATGCTGTTCATTTCAACTTTCTATTGAACTAAGAATCCAACAGATTTTTTTATAGTGTTCACAAAAATATTAAGCAGCACAACCGTTTTCAACACTGACAATCATAATAAATGTTGCTTGAGCACAAAATCAGCATATTAGAATGATTTCTGAAGGATCATGTGATACTGAAGACTGGAGGAATGATGCTGGCAAT
>NC_068403.1:407155-426956 GCF_023724105.1 Carassius gibelio | reverse complement strand
AAATTGTATAATACTGCGTCTTGAAATGTTTACATTTTGAACTTAATGGATTTCAAATTATTGGAATATACAAATGAAGAGTTTAATACAGTTCAACATTTACTCAAACATCCAAGGCTGTAACCATTCTAAATGTAACAATGGCAATACTGTCGTTTATATATAATTGGAAAGAAATAAACAATGCTTGTTGAGAATACTTTTGTATTAGCTTTTGTTGTGCATTTACTATGCATCTTTTGAGTTGAAGGGTCTGCGATTAAACTTTCCAACAATCCAGAAGTCACCGTTTTATTGAAAATAAAGATCAAGTTTTCATCTACTGAAGGGATTTAAACTGTAGGAATAAGAAAATACACATGCAAAGGAAGCAGGTGGGCCATATATGATCAACTTTATCATACAACAGAAGGGAGATGAGTATGATTTATAAAGTATAATTCACAATAGATTTACAAATATAATAATTACTCATAGTTTAAGAAAGAAAGAAAAAGAAAAACATGTTATTTACTAAATCAGACTAAAACAAGACTATTTAAATCTGTACAAGTGTCTTTATCCACACCCAACGATTCAGTTATCGATCCTCCGAGTGTCCACGATGCATGTTTTAAAGTTCTCACGCTGTATGTACAATGGATCGTCAGTGTTTGGGAGAACATGAAAAAAAAAGTATTTGACTCGCATCAGTTCCAGCATTATTCCACCCTTCAGAAGGCAAAATAAGACTGAGCTTGAGAGGAAGACCGTTTATTTCTCGCAGATGTTTCCTCATTTTCTTCACTTGAAGTGCAACAGCTTCTCGGTGTCCACTTTTAAGCGTTTGCGTTTCGGTTGTACGACGTCATCATCAGAGTCCTCCGAATCCTTATCGGCCTCCGCTCGCATCTCCTTCTCCACGACTACTGGGAACGTCTGTTCGGGAAAAATCTCAAGCAGTTTCTCTTCGAAATGCAGACTCACGGCTTTGCCGGCCTCTGCCACTTCCGAGTCGGCCTAGGAGAGGGAGGAGAGGGGAAAGAGTGTGGAAATGTGAGGAAGGGCGAGGGGAGAGCAGGTGAAATGCAGGCCCAGGGATGAACGGGTGAGGAGGATGAGGAAGAGGAGAGAAGCACAGAAAGAGTTAAAACTCCCATTTTAGATGCTTTGGGTGCCAGCACTGCTGAACCCATCGGTGTGGTGTACGAAACATCTTACCTGAACATTACTCTCTTTCTCCTCATCATAAACCTGGATTATTCGTGACATCTAAAAAGGGCACGACACCAAAAAAAAAAAAAAAAAAAAAATTCAAAAGAAAAAGGGGGGGAAGAAAGATTTTATACCATCCACACAGTGAGGTCACAGCCTCATCTGGATTTAAAAATGTCCAAGGAGCACAATTTTCGGTTTGCTCATAATAAATGCCTTTCAGTTAGAAGGGATAAGAAAACGGCCTCTATATTATTCACCAAGAATTCAAACTAGAAGGGGATTTGCCTTTAAAATATGGGGGGGGAAATAGAAATACGAAACTGTGCCAGTAATGATGACAAACAAACAAAATGCAACAGATAAATTAAATGGAAAAATTAGAAATAGCTCATAATAACGTGCTTCTTTGACATGAATGCCACAATCATGAAGTTTTGTGAAGATGGTAAAATATCTACCACATTTTACAGTTATCTTAAGGACAGAAATAACATTTCAGTAATCCTAGAAATCATCACAATAGCAGTGCAACAGTTCATAACATGAATGTTTCTACCGTTTCTACCAACTAACACCCTATTTGTGAATTTCAAGCATAATGTGGCCACTGTGATGAATTCCCAAACAAAACAAATCCATCCACTGAAACGACCTAAAATGGACGTACTCATCCTTTGGTAAAAAAGAAGCTGAAAATTCTCTATAACATTCAGTGTAATAATTGCATATTTGATTAAAGCATTGCCACTCTCTTTAAAAAGCCAGCTGTCGCTGATGTCTAATGGCATGACTGAGATTTGCTGTCAATAAACACTTAAAACTTTCATAATCAACTAAATTGTAAAAATGATATCAAAAACGTAACTTGGCAGGGTTATTACAGACTAGTTGACAAACTGAAACTAAAACCATTTTTCTTACAAAAACTACCAAAAATTACAATGAAAATGGAAAATATAAAAATATTAATAAAAACTATCTTAGTACCTCAATACTAAAATAATAGCTTCCATGATGTATAAACCTGAAATGTAATAAGTTGTGTACATGGGATGCAAGTTTGAATGCATCAGAGCCATTTAGTTGTATTTTACAGTTTCACACTCACTAAACATGTAGACTTTACATACAGACTCCAAAAGACCCTATGAAATCAAAATGACGGTTTTACTACAGGTGTGTTTACTTTAAAGTTACTAATACTATGCTAGTACAAAAAGCTGAGAAATTCAATGTATTCTTTAGAATGAGAATGTTCCTCATTAAGTCTAGCAAAACTTGCAATTTAAAGCATGTTGGCCGTTAAACAATAAATTAATTAATAAAAATAAATAAATAAATAAATAAATAAATAAAAGAAAAAAGAAAAAAAAATCAAGACCCGCCCAAACTTCCATTATTAACAGGAAATACAAACTATTGGAGTTTGCTTCATGGGGTCTTGAATGAATGTCAGAAACCGTGAATGACTGCGAAAACTGGCATTCATATCATGCATTTGATTGTCGTCTTTATTGTTCAAATAACAATACTGAACAATAATCAAATGTATCATACCGAAACACTGTGCAACATTAAAATAAACATCCCTTCAATGGCGTGAAACACCACAAAGTGTGTTAGCCCTGTGACAAACACAAGCTCAACATCCAGCCGCTGATTAATGCTCAGCTTGACTGAAACCATTCTTTAGATAGTTAGTACTGGTGACCATAAGAGGCAGTAAACTCATGCAAATCCATCACATGTTCTCATGCTGTGCTGCTTTAGTGCATTTCATACTCTCTAAAAACGTGTTTCTTACATGCACCCCCACACAGGTTAAACACATGCCCCGAACTCACCTCATTATATTTGGCACAATTGCTAAAGACCAGGCGCACGTCGGACACAAACTCTTTAGGGCTCTTGTAATGCAGAGGATGTTTTCGCTGCAGTTTCCGCTTTACCAGGGTCAAATCCATAGGATGCTTTATTATTTTATAGTAATTGGGTACCTGAAGAGAAATCAAGGCTTCAGCATTAAAACTATAATGTTGAACATGGGGATCTCTTCCAAACCCTTCAACTCAACATGAGGTATTATGTGTGCATCTTAAATGGAAAAAGTACAACTATTAATACTATTTAACAGTATTAAAGCTCGGTTTTCTCTGCTCCAGTGTAGTTAGTTAATACTAAAACCATTAAAATCATATTCATTCATTAAAGTGAAGCTAAAATAAAAATGTTACATGAAAAACTGACTGAAGAAAGACCAAGCTGTTTGTATGTCAGTGTGAAATGTAAACAACATTTCATATCAGGAACAAAATCTGACAACAATGACATCGCTTGCTGGAAATCCCCATGTAGACAGCAGTACAGCTCACTAGGTTTTAAAACAGAGCCACAGACTCAAGTAGTCATGAAAAAAAAGTGAGTAAAATCAGGGGGTATATAAGACCAAATCCAATGAAAATACAAAATCACTGTTATTACCTGTCAGCCTGATGCATTATTGCATTCACTCAATAATGTAATTACACAAGAATCATAATCCTGCTATGACAAATAACAGCAGGAAATGGCCCAGAGGCTCAATCCATGTTTGAAAACAGATGACTGGAGTCACTACAGATCTACATGTGAGCGATGTTGCTGTTTTAGAAGCTTTATTGCAGTAGTGATAATGACCTAGCAGAGAGGCAGCAATTAAATAATACCAGTGGTACTGAGAAATGGTCCAATTACACATCTGAGCTTTGCCCTTTAAGAACACTTTATCAGAAACGTCTGCATTTATGGGAAATGAGGATATTGTGGGCTTGATGGAAACTCACCGATGTAGGAACAGGCTCTTGAAACTCTGTACTGAGCTCATGACAAAACACGTGCAGCAGCAAGCGCTCACAACGCTAAAAATACAGGAAGAGGAGAGAAGAAGAAACATTAACAATCTGCAGTTGTGCAAAAACTTGAAATGTATATTAATGAGGAACTCTGGTGGACAAGATTTGTTGACCATATATGATTGATGGGTCACTAAAGTTTACATTTTTAGCATCATCATTACGGTTTGTCAAATAATATACTGTGCATAATTTATATTACATTATAGAGTGTCTGGTATGACGTTTTGGGATAAATTAACTGTCCTCATGAAGCAATCTTACTTTGCCAGTCTTCTAATTAGGGCTAAAGTACTATGTGCTCCCCATAGTTCACTCATTTTCTGAATATGATTGTTATGCGTTTGTTTCTCAGTGTGACTCACTCGCTGGTCCTCTGGACTCATTGCCGTCTCACTCTTGTCCTTGTTACTTGGTGGATCGTCATCACAGTTGTATTCCATCTCTGGATTTGCTAGACTTCTGCAGAAGGTGCACATCCAATCTCCACTGCAGCAGAATAAGGGTATAACATCATTTAACACACAAAAATGTATTAAAGCCTTAAAACATTCATAAATGTTTGTTTTTACCCTGACGTCCATTTACTAATATTAGTCAAATTTCTGGAACCATAAACAGAACCCTCTCCCTGACCTACAAGCTGTTACGCTACTGAACTTTTATGACCACAATATGTAAAGTTCCTCTCTGTAATGACTGGCTAAACAAATTGGTCAGTTATTTATCTCTCTGCTCAATTTGTTTACCAGAGATAAATATTAGTGCAAGGTCTAACAAGCTGTGAAAAAAAAGAATAATTAACAATATAATTTAACATTGATATTATACCACCATGCCTTTTTAGAGTCAACAATCCCCTGTGGGCGCAGTAGTATAATATCAATGCATTTTCTATTCTTCTTTTATTCAATCTACTTGTTTTCGGTTTATTTATTATAAAAATGTCTAACACTAGCGCATTCTATTGTTTTATTATTATTTCAGCTTTCAACTGCTAATAGTCCACCGATTGCACCTTGTAGGGTTCAAACCCATAAACTTTCAGTTACCAGCCCAGACGTACTACACAAAAACAGCATTAATGCTGAATTAAGTGTGTTGCATTCTCTGGATAAATAAAGCCACATTCTTCACCTGGGAGAAGATTTGAGTGTTGGGATATGGCAGGTCATGTGGAAGACTTTAGGACAGCGATCACAGCACAGTAGTTCTCCTCCATTCTGACAAACGGCACACCAGTCCTCGTTCGGGTCGTCTTCCTTTCCCACAGTGGTCTGGCTGTTGGCGTTAGCGGTGCTCCCCTGCTGACTACCATTTGACGCGGTGGTCCCATTGGTTAGAGGTGCGCTGGAGTTTGGCTTTGTACAGGATGAGCGCTGATTGCTCTGTTGTTCTGATTTAACATTTTCACCAAGTGTTCTTAAAATGTCCTGGACTGAACCGGTTGACACCGAGCCAAGGACAGGAAGAGGGGGAGTTAGGCTTCCTTCTGGGCTGCTCATCTGGTTTGAGGAAGAAGAACAACAACAGTAAGACATCGTATAACAAGAAACAAACTGTATCTCTTAGACCCAAAAAGAAACTAAGTTGAAGATAAATACCATGCAAGCACTCCGTCTGCCATCTTTACAGCGCTCCGTTTTGACGTTTGCTCCAGAATAGCTACATTCTTCCTCAACTCCCGGTTCCTGTTTGACCTTCACCTGGTCCACTGCAGTGTTCCCCGTCCCAGGTCTACCAGCTGACCCACAACTGAACCCACACACATAAGCAAAAACAGAAGACACAAATAACTATTTTTTATTCAAATGTCTCTTTTTTAAAGATACATAGTTTCTAAGCTATAATCAACAACTGCTGATATTAATGCAAGTATTAATATCAAAGAACAGAAACAAATTACTTTATTTTTTTTATACTTTAAATGACTAAGGTAAAAAAATGCAAATGCTGACCTGCCCCTGCTGCCAGTGCTTGACGTGCTGGATGGACGAGCTGGAGTGTGAGAATTAGATAAACCTAGAGAAGAGGAGTCATGGAAAGCGTTAAAAGAATTAAATCTTTTAGAAAATTTACACGATAACAGTCATTGTTATAGCTGAGGAAAAAAAAATACATCTAAAAAGCCTAAGTTTTAATAATGCATATTTTTGTCAATTTCCAAGAGTTAGGGTCCACAATTAGGGTCCTTTCACACTAGCACTATTGGTGTGCACCAGTGTTCGACTGACTTCAGAGTTCGGTTTGTCTGGATAATGTGAACGCTGTCTTCCGAACTCAGGTGTGCACCCGCAAACCGTACCCAAGTCCACTTTAAATGGGTGGTCTGGGGTACGGTTCATGTGAACTCTGGTACGGTTTGCTGCTAATGTGAATCCAATCATACTGAATCGCAGAAGTGAACTGCTATTAATGATGTATTATTTGATATAAATGTGTGTTTGTGTTTCACTCACTTTCCTGATGAGCTTGACTGACAGGGGGAGGGGGGGAACACAAGCTCAGGTTCAGACCAGGCAAGCAAAACTTTTCAACCATTAATTGTTTTTTTATTTCAATTACCAAAATTAGTTTTTTGATAATTTTGTTATCGTAACACTGGTGCACAGCAATGAATGAATATGCAAGCTGGAGTTGTTGGTGAGATACAGTGGGGCTTGAAAGTTTGGGCACCCCTTGCAGAATCTGTGAATTTTCATAAACTAAATCCATGTTATTTTTTATTTAGTACCATCCTGAGTAAGATATTGCACATAAAAGATGTTTACATTTAGTCCACAAGACAAAACAATTGCTAAAATTATTAAAATAACCCCACTCAAAAGTTTGGTAACCCTTGGTCCTTAATACTGTGTGTGGTTGTCTGGATGATCCATGACTGGGGTGAAAACTTCTGGAATTTGAAGATCAAGATAAATTGTACTTAATTTGTGTTCTGGGAAACATACAAGTATATTCTGTTGCTTATGAAGGGCAAAACTAAATGAAAAAAAAAATTATTTCAACAAAATAAGAAAAATTTGTCCATCTTCATTGTGTTCAAAAGTTTTCACATCTTGTTTCCTTCTGGAGTATCAGTGAACGTTTGAACCTTTTTTAATAGTTGTGTTTGAGTGCCTCGATTGTCCTCAGTGTGAAAAGATGTATCTCAAAATCATACAATCACTGCTGGAAAGGGTTCAAATATGCAAAGATGCTGGAAAACTGAAGAATCTGCAGGACCTTAAAGGATTAGTTCATCGAAAAATGAAAATTATGTCATTAATAACTCACCCTCACGTCATTCCAAACCCGTAAGACCTCCTTTCATCTTAGGAACACAGTTTAAGATATTTTAGATTTAGTCCGAGAGCTCTCAGTCCCCTCCATTGAAACTGTGCACGGTCTTCTGTCCATGGTTAGAAAGGTAATAAAAACATCTTCAAAGTAGTCCATGTGACATCAGAGGGTCGGTTAGAATTTTTTGAAGCATCGAAAATACATTTTGGTACAAAAATAGCAAAAACTACGACTTATACGATATCCGGTTCGTGAACGAATCATTTGATGTAACCGGATCTTCTTTGAATCATTTTCTTAGAATTGTTTGAAACGGTTCTCGTCTCCAAAAAGCATTAATCCACAAATGACTTTAGCTGTTAACTTTTTTTTAATGTGGCTGACACTCCCTCTGAATTAAAACAAACCAATATCCCAGAGTCATTTAATCAAACAGTACACTGACTGAACTGCTGTGAAGAGAGAACTGAAGATGAACACCGAGCCAAGCCAGATAACAAACAATAGACTGACTCGTTCTCCAGTCAAGAACCGGTTGCATCGGTTTTCAGATCACCAGTAGTGATGGGAAGTTCAGTTCTTTTCTGAGCCCTTTTCTTCACTCTGGATGTATACAGTTCTTGAAGGGTGGGCAGAGGAGAACCAATAGTCCTTTCGGCATTCCGAACAGTTCTCTGTAGTCTTCTGATGTCTGATTTTGTTGCTGAACCAAACCAGACAGTTATTGAAGTAAACAGTACAGATTCAATGACGGCTGAGTAGAACCGTTTCAGCAGCTCCTGTGGCAGGTTAAACTTCCTCAGCTGGCGAAGGAAGTAAAACCTTAGTTGGGCCTTTTTAGAGTCAATGTGATTGTCCCACTTCAGGTCCTGAGAGATGGTGGTTCCCAGGAATCTGAATGACTCCACTGCAGCCACAGTGCGGTTCATGATGGTGAGTGGGGAAAGTGCATTGGGGTTTCTCCTAAAGTCCACAATCATCTCCACTGTTTAAAGCGTGTTCAGCTCCAGGTTGTTAAGACTGCACCAGACAGCCAGCTGCTCAACCTCTTGTCTGTAAGCAGACTCATCACCGTCCTGGATGAGGCCGATGACTGTAGTGTCATCTGCAAACTTCCGGAGCTTGACAGAGGGGTCTTTAGAGGTGCAGTCGTTGGTGTACAGGGAGAAGAGCAGTGGGGAGAGAACACATCCCTGAGGGGCACCAGTGTTGGTGGAGCACCTGTTTGACCTGAATTTCCCCAGTCTCACTAACTGTTGCCTATCAGTCAGAAAGCTGGTGATCCACTGACAGATAGAGCTAGGAACAGAGAGCTGGGTCAGTTTGCAGTTTGGTCTGGAGGGTTGTTGGGATGGTGGTGTTGAAAGCCGAACTAAAGTCCACAAAACAGGATCCTCACATAAGTCCCTTTTTGTCCAGATGTTGCAGGATGAAGTGCAATCCCATGTTGACTGCATCATCCACTGACCTGTTTGCTCCGGTACGCAAACTGCAGGGGGTCCAGTAAGGGTCCAGTGATGTCCTTCAGATAAGCCAGAACCAGTTTTTCAAATGACTTCATGACGACAGACGTTAGAGCCACAGGTCTGAAGTCGTTAAGTCCTGTTATCTTGGGTTTCTTTGGAATGGGGATTATGGTGGAGCGTTTGAAGCAGGAAGGCACTTCACACAACAACAGGGATCTGTTGAAGATCTGTGAAAAGATGGGGGCCAGCTGGTCAGCACAGATTTTCAGACTGGCTGGTGTAACGCCGTCTGGGCCTGGTGCTTTTCTTCTTTTGTTCTTCTTGAAGACCTGGCACACATCATCTTCACAGATTTGAAGAGCAGGAGGTATGGAGAGGGGGATTGCAGGAGGTGTTAATGGTTGTGTAAAGAGATTGTCAGAATGGGTGTTGGGGGTTTCAAATCTACAATAAAACTCATTCAGGTCGTTAGCAAGTCGTTGATTAGCCTCAGTGCAAGGGGATGGTGTCTTGTAGTTTGTGATGGCTCTCAGTCTTCTCCACACTGAAGTTGAGTCGTTTGAAGTAAACTCGTCTTCCAACTTTTTAGTGTAGGTCTTTTTAGCCGCTCTAACCTCTTTGTTCAGTGTATTCCTGGCCTGATTGTACAAGACTCTGTCCCCATTTCTGTAGGCATCCTCTTTGGCCTGACGAAGATGTCTGAGTTTTACTGTAAACCATGGCTTATCATTGTTGAATGTTAAATAAGTCCTGGTAGGAATGCATATATCCTCACAGAAACTAATATAGGATGTTACAGTCTCTGTGAGTTCATCCAGATCGGTGGTAGCAGCTTCAAAAACACTCCAATCAGTGAGGTCAAAACAAGGTTGTAAATCCTGCTCTGTTTCGCTGGTCCATCTCTTCACAGTCCTTACTACAGGTTTAGCAGATTTAAGTTTTTGCTTGTAGGACCGTATAAGATGGATCAGACAGTGATCAGAACGTCCCAAAGCTGCTCGTGGTACAGAGTGATATGCATCCTTTGTGGTATAACAGTGATCCAGTATATTACTGTCTCTGGTGGGACATGTAACATGCTGTCTGTATTTTGGCAGTTCACGGGAGAGATTGGCTTTATTAAAGTCCCCAAGAATGATTAAAACAGAGCCCTGGTGTTTTTCTTTTCTGTGTCTATGAACTCTCTCTCACAACAGACACGGAAGAGAAGACAATGCTGAATAAAAGGCGTAGTTTTGCTATTTTCGATGCTTCAAAAAATTCTAACTGACCCTCTGATGTCACATGGACTACTTTGATGATGTTTTTCTTACCTTTCTGGACATGGACAATAGACCGTACAAACAGTTTCAATGGAGGGACTGAGCGCTCAGACTAAATCTAAAATATCTTAAACTGTGTTCCGAAGATAAACGGAGGTCTCACGGGTTTGGAACGACATGAGGGTGAGTTATTAATGACATAATTTTCATTTTTCGGTAACTAACCCTTTAAAGATTTTTTCTGAAGAACAGTTCTCAGTTTAACTGAGAACAAACAAGGACTCTTGCACAACCATCACAAAACAGAAAGACAGTCGTGGATCATCCAGGTAACAGCACACTGTATTATGAACCAAGGGTTCCCAAACTTTTGAATGGGGTTATTTTAATAATTTCAGCAATTGTTTTGTCTTGTGGACTAAATGTAAACATCTTTAATGTACAATATCTTACTCAGGACAGTACTAAATAAAAAAATAACATGCATTTAGAATGATCTCTCTTATTTTTTTAAAAATATTCACATTTTCACAGATTCTGCAAGGGGTGCCCAAACTTTCGAGCCCCACTGTAGGGCTGTGTGGTGAAGTAGCATATGGCATTAATAATGGTCTTGGGGCTAATGCAGCCTGAGCCTCCGGGGTTGGTGCATATGGTTGGATGGGAGACTTTGCCTTACAGAACCAGAGGCACTGAGCTAGGCAACTAGTGTAGCCTTGGGCCCCCAGGTTGGTTGGATAGGAGTTTTTTCCATATTTTACCAAGAGTAAGATGAATATGGCATATTTTAAACATATAAATACTATACATTCCAAATTCTTATGTGCATGAATATTATAATGACATTATTTAAATGCATGCAAATTTTTCCAAACAATCCATGATAAAAATTGACGCAGCAAGTACCTGACGATCCTGGGGAATGTGTAGAAGGTCCCGGTGAGGGATTGGTTGGGCCAACAGCAGGATATGAACTAGCAGAAATATATCGACTGAGAATGTGACCCAGTGTGCTCGAACCAGCATCTTCAAGCTGAAAATTACAAAAACTAAATTTGTTTTTGCAACACGAGCTCTAAATCAATTCAGCTTTGTTTAATTTTGCTTTGGTTAAGGAAGCGTCTGTTATATAAAAAACAATAATAGCAGAGAACAGAGATTGTCTTAGTCTCGTTGCCTTGGGTGCCTTAAACCTAATTATGTTTAAAACCTTTATTGCATTTAGGCCCAAAAGTTATTACATTTAAATGGTTTATTACATTTAAGCCCAAATGTTATTACATTTAGGTCCTTTATTACATTTCCACCCGATTATTAGATTTGTGTCCTCATGATCACACTTTCTGGGGTTTGAACTTAGAACCTTTGGGTTACCAGGCCAGATCTATATCATTCCACATTAATCTGACAGTCAGTCGAAGGAAATGCAACGGTACATTACCTGAATGGGAGGGATGTCAGGCAGGCAGGGCAGATTTTCGGGGTTGGTGACTGATGGTATGAGCTCTATGGGGGCGACAACAGGACTAGTGGGGCCACGGTGAATGTGGGCATTGGCTATGCTGGCACTGGTAGGACTGGTGGGGTTGGCAGCACTAATGTTGTGTAGCGACGCCACAGGGAAGGGCCCAGCATGCCCAGGATTAGAGTGCTATGAGGGAAAAAAAGGGAAAGGTGTTGGAAAATGGCAAAAGTTCTTTGATACAGCAAGTACATTTACTTTTTTCTTAATGTGGAATGTGTTGTTTATTTTAGTCCTGTAAGAAAGGCAAGACAAAGTAAACAACATCAGAAAACCATAAGCCTCTGTATTAAAGACACTGAATGTCTTTATAAATATAATTTGAGTATGAATAAGAATGTGTAAGCAGTAGGGCTGGGCGATTTCACAATATTATCATATATCGACGATGTCTCGTAAGTATCACAATGTTAACAGTCAGGTAATGAATTTCCAACCGCTTATATTTTATTTGTCTGTTGTTCAGTGCTGACTACTGTAATGGCAAAGTGCATCTGTGTATGCTATTATTTTGGAGATGCGTTCCAATATAATTTATCTTTATTTAGAGTATAAGCCTATTTTATTTTCTGCTGTTTAATAAAAGTTAAACAGAAAAAAAGACAAAGTAACACTGCATGCGTTTCTGAATATTTATTTAAACAATGTATGATGATGAAAAAACAAAAACATGAAAGGTAGGCTACAATTAAAATAAGCAAATTCCTGCAATAATTTCAGTGCAATATTTGTAAAGATTTTTTAAACCGTGTATACAATAAAATTGTCAAATTAAGCTGAGATAAAGCACTATAAATTCGTAATCCATTTGCAAAAAAACTATAATGTTTATATAAAAAAAAAACTATAAAATCAAATACATTATAGATTTACTACAAGTTTAAAACCAAAGCTAATTGTTATAAATAAGGAAATTGAACTTACCATCATGAAACGTGTCTACACAGGCGAAAATGCCAAAAAGAAAGAGAAACATCGGAAAATAGGCATATTTTATTCAAGACATTATTATAATGACATCAACATGTATTTATCATTCTTACAATCATCGCCAGAATGTCCAACTTCCCCATTATGAACTTAAAATGGGGTTCTACAGCCCCTTTCACACTGCGATTCCGGAAAATACACGGGTAATGTGTCCCAGCAATTGTTCCCGGGGCGCTAGTTTTTTCCCCTTTCACACTGCCAGTGATTACCCGGAATCTGTGTGTGCGTTCACACACAACCCGTAAAAGTCCCTTAAAGACACATGACATCAGGATGTGATGTGTAATTTACGAGTCGAAAACGCTGTGCAGGTTAACTTTCACTTAAGCTGGTGAACGATCTGTCGCAAACGTTGATCTGCCTTCAAAACACCTGGTAAAAGAGTCGCACAATAACACGCGTCATCACTACGACACACCCTTTACTGCATTAGTGGCTTTTGTTCACACAGAGGTAGTTTTGGGACTGAACACGGCAATGTTACTACATCCCCGACCCGGGATCAATCCCAGGATGTTTTTGCGTTCATACAGAAGGTGACCCGGCAATTTTCCGGGACCAACGTGCAGTGTGAAAGGGGCTTATTTCTTTTTCTCAACAGTTCTCACAAAATGAAATTCATTTCAAACACAAATTTGATAAGAACAGAGGGGAAATTATTAGCAACACCAAAATAACAGCAAAGCTAATGTTTTCTATTAGTTTAAGCACAAACTAAAAAAAGTCAAACCAATCTTTGAAGTAATAATTAAGACAAAGCTGAACCTGGTGTGTGTTTATGGAGCATGTCGGCAATGTTATCTCGACGGGGGCGGAGCGTGGTGGAGGTGGGGCTTAGATAGATGAAATTATCAGATTTCACTATATTTTTAAAAGCGATTATCGATAAGAAATGTTTGACATATTGCCCAGCCCTAGTAAGCAGTGCTACGAAACTAAACTAAAACTATTGAATCTAAAATAAAACTATTTAAAATATAGAAATATTACTATTACACATTTTCATATATGAGATCAATATCAGTATCACTGTCCCGTATAATGATTACATTATTGTTATAAAGATTCTACATACAGACAAGCTATTGTTTAATATGCAATAAATATTTTTCAAAAGTAAACACTGTTCATATTTTAACACTGTTCATATTTTTACATTTCTAATCCTGGGCTTTATGTCATGTTACTTACAGGAGCCAATGTCACATGTTTTGTTGGTGTCAATAACAGAAATGCTCACTCTCCTTAATCACAATAATTACTTAATTAAAAAAAAAGTAATAATACAATAAATAATGTAGTATGATATTTCTTACATCATGTTTCAGACAAAATAAAATTAGGGTTGCAATGAGGCAGAAAATTTTCCAAAATGTTTGGAAATTTTGGAAGTTTCTGGAAAATTACCGGAAATGTTCCACCCTTTGCAACCATAAATAATATAAATAAAAAATAAAAAATTCTCTCTTTTCAAAACAATCAAAAACAGAGAAGGAAAAGAGAGACATCTTAATTTTTCTTTTTTTAATCATATGACCTGCTAGAGCCTCTGCACTGACCTGTCTCTGTAACTGAGGCTGCATCATAGGATACGGTTGCCCGTTGAGTCGGGGCTGCGCTGAAGACATGCGGTTCTGCGCTGATACCATGCGCAGATGATGAGGTGGATACATGTGGGAGGAGCCATTGACCCCACCCCTCTGGAGGGCTTGCATACTAATGAGCCTAGGTGGCTGAAAAGCGAGACAGAGAAAGAAATGACAGCCGGGCCAGGAACAAACACTTCAGATGACAATAATTTTGCTGACATCCATTCTGAACAAATTGTACAGTTATTTCAAAATTAAATCTTCCTTGTGTTTAACAATGTTCATCTGAAAAATATGAAGCTTAACCAGAAAAACCTTAATGGTCATCAACTTTCACCGAAAAACAGAGCTGGTCAACCAGGTTTTCCAGCTTTACAAGCTTTCCTAGTTAAACAGCACATCTATACTGGTCCAGAATAAACCAGACATGTGTGGAAAAGCAGGAAAGATCTAATCTCTTACTTACCGGTTGCTGTATACTGGTTATCTGTGGTGGACCTCCTTGCCTGGGATGCTGGGACATCTGTGAGGCGATGCGCATCTGCTGCTGAATTTGTTGCTGATGCTGCTGTTGTTGTTGCTGTTGCTGTTGGTGCTGGTGCTGGTGCTTTTGAGCGATTGCAGCCTGCTGCATGTGCTGCAACCTCAGCTGGGCCAGGTTTATCTGTCCTGAGTGCTTACCTGGGTGGTTGTGACTGGGAGAGATCTGCTGATTGACCATCATTTGGGGAGGAGGAGCAGTATGTGGCACTTTTTCAATTACCAGATTGCCTGGACAAAAAAGGAGAGAAGGCATCAATGCATTATATAATCGCCTGTTCACGCCAAGTCTAAATGCACACTATGTTCTGAAAAAGTAAAAAAAAAAAATGTATTTTTATAATTTGGGGAAAAACTATTTCATTTTATTATATCAAACCGAAAATGATGCAGTATGATATTCCTATACTACTCATAATAAATGTTTATTTTAAAAAATTGGAAATAAAAATACAATAATATGAGATTTCAAATAAAAATGTTTAATTTTAGTATATAAGCAAAATGCAATACATTAAAACCTGCTGAAAAACTAAATTAAATCCTGTAGTATGATATTTCAGATACATTAAATAATATAAATAATATATTTGAAATTATATATTTTAATAAAATAAAATAATTGAAGAATTATATTTCAGACACAAAGTTTAATTTTAAAGTGTATTAAACTTGGTGTAAAAGGGCTTTTGCTCTCAGTGTGCTATAAAAACAGGTTTCAAGTTTAGTTAGGTGTGTGTCAGTACCAAGGTTAACCACATTCTTGGCCCAGAAGGTGGGGTCGCAGAAGAAGCGGACTGCTCCATTACTTTGAGGTACTGGGTCCACACGGGCCTTCATAATGAAATGCAGCTGGTATGTGATCTACAGTGTTGACAAAATCAGAAACAAGCAAATGAGGAAAGACAATGTAAAGAATAGCAATGCTGTTTGTCATTTAAGTAACTGATGTCAGCAAGGTCCAGATCCTGTTTAAACAACATCCTTTAGAATGAAGTAGTTATGTTTGAAATGGTGTAAGTGGCATCTCCAAAAACAGTACTGTTATTGTTGGACACATTTGCAAACACAGAACCTAAAAGAAAAGTAAACGTGTGTGCTGACCAGTCTCTTGCTGTAGAGCAGGGCTGTGCTGCTTCCGTTGCTGATGGCCCAGTTGGTGAAGTTGAGCACATGGATGATCTGCTGGGCCAGGCAGCCGATGTCCCTCTGTTGGCTGAACAGCTTCATACTCCTCTCTTTGGTCACACTCTTTACACAGTGATGGAGGGAATGATAAGGGAAGAAAAGAGTATTATGCATGACTGAAATTAAACAAATTCTGGGCCTCAAAATTAGGAACTTTCTAATGCCAACATCAGATGTAGAGAGGCAGGGTAACTGTGATCACAGTTTCGTGAACAACAAAAACAAAACTAGATAAAACAACTAAATCACCATTGTTACTTTAATATTTTATATATATTTTTATTAAAGTCTTTAGAAATGGCTTTTATTTTATAATACGTTTTCAATGTAATTTTAGTTTTAAATTTTAGCAATGCAATTTGGTAATTTTATTAGATTTTGTTTTACTTAATTCCATTTAGCTTAAATAGATTTTGGTTTCAGTTTTTGCTTTGGGAATTTTATAACTTATTTCAGTTAGTCCCAAAGCAAGTTTTCATATTTTTAAACACCTTTTTTTACATCTTGTTTTAATGAAAATAATGTGTAAAAATTTTACTTTCCAGCAAGTTCACTGGCTTATGCTGAAAAGTACAATGTGGCAATGTGACACTGACTCAAATGTGTCACACGGCAAATTTTATACTCCATCAATCTAAAGCCCCTTTCACACTGCCATTCCGGCAAATACAGCGGTAAAGTGTTCCTGTAATTGTTCCCTGGTCGCTAGATTTGGCACTTTCACACAGCCAGTGATGACCCGGTATATGTGCGTGCTTTCACACACAACCCCTGAAGATCCCGTAACGACACGTGACATCAGCGCGTGACGTGTAATGTACGAGTCGACAACGCTTGGCACGTTATACTTTAACTGAAGCAAGCAAACGATCTCTGCGTCAGCGCGGAAAGTGAGGAACTAACTGATCTCTGCTTCATTACAGTTTGCACATGTGTTTTCGTCGCGAATGTTGATCTTCCTTCAAAACAGCCGGTAAAAGAGTCGCGCGATAACGCGCGTCATCACTTCGATACCGAATTAGATCTGGCTTTTGTTCACACAGCGCTCGTTCCGGATCGATTACCGCAATGTTACTATGTCCCCGACCCGGGTTCGATTCGGTAATCAATTCCGGGACGTGGTTGCTTTCACACAGAAGGCGACCAGGCAATGTTACGGGAATATTGCGGGTCCGACGTGCAGTGTGAAAGGGGCTTATAACAAAAACAACACATTGAGAATTGTATTCACTGTAACACCACCACACTGCAACAAAGCAGTAAAGTAGTCAGTTATCTTACTGTTCCGCTCTGCTCTTAGGTTAGTGGAAATTAAATGTGAGCAGTTTCTTATGTCTGGAGTCAGAAGACAATCCTCAAAGTCTGTTCACAAGCAGTCACAAATGACACGTTCATACCAGGGAAAGATAGCCATCTGTCTCTGCTGCCCACTTATGATCGGATCACCAGAAATGGAAATTAACATCAGGTGTAAATACAGACGCTGGTTGCTTAAAGTTTCACCACACTTGAAGGGCTTCATCAGTTATGAGATGAGAACAGTGAAGACTCCCTGAAGAGGTAACATCACACACTGTGACATCTGCAGGACTCGATTCATCACAGAGTGGTGTGAAATGGAGTAAAATGTGTCAATTGGGGCTAAATTGGGTTGAGCCCTGAAGGACAGTGTTATAGGTGTCTAATAAGCAGCACTTCCATTTTCAGCCATCCATCAAACCATCTATCTTCAGTGTCCAAACTCTTCCTTGAACATGTCATCCTTTTTCCTTCAGATGTCGATAGATTGATTGTTGTTCATACAACAAGATGTTGTGTCTTGCCTCATCCATTTCTAAACTCAAGTCATTTTGTTCATACCCTAGCAGTTTTGCTCCAATCCACACCATCAGTAAAAGATTCCTCCACAACAATTCGCAAGATCTATAGCATGTGATAAGATTCACACAAGATGGTTGCTGGAAAAACACAATGAATTTGTTTGCACTAGGTGTATTAACATGCATCCCAGGTGATCCAATCACAAATGGTCAGCTGAGACAAATCACTGTTTACATCTAGAATTATCTACATCTAGAGCTCCAATGCATCACCTGCGACGACTCAGGATCACATTTCATATGATCAATACATGCATCATTTATAATAAATTAATACATTAATACATATTTTCTCTTTTAAATAGTTTTTTTCCCCTTGTTTTGTTGTAAAGGTTGTTTGAAAGGTCTGTAAGCAGTCTTTGCCGTTTGATCCAGCTTACACAACTGGACATATTTTCAATTTGCGCAATTTGAAAAGTAATGGATATGCAGCTCATGATGCTTTGTCTGTTATTTCTTAGCTGTCCATGCAAACTTCTTTTAACTGGAATTTCATTCTTGCTGCCATTGGAAATCAAGTATTTTTGGATGCCTGTATTCTTACCTCCAACTGCTGCAGTAGAGATTTGCCTTTCTTGTTGATCTCATTGATCAGAGTAAAGACTGCTATTTTTATCTCATGTTCAACCTTCTTATGCGTCTCAGAAACTTCTTTAATTCTAAAGGGGAAAAGGGGAGCAAAATACATCAATTTTTTTTACATTCATTACTTATAAAAAGTGCATAAAACAATAATTCAGTCATGTCCAGGCACTTTTCTGTAACAGAAAAAAAAACATCCATGAATTTCATCTGATAAAACTGACGGGTAATAAAGTCCTACCTGTTTTGCACCTGAGATGCAGAAAACTCCACAAAGTTTCTTTTGTCTTGCAACTTAGCCATGAAGGCCTCAATGATGCCCTTCTGGTTTTGAAAGGCTTCTTCTAGAAACTGGTACCTACAAAAAAAAAAAAAAAAAAAAAAGATGGAGAGGGTAAAGATTATCTTATATGGTGCATATATAATCAGACTTTTCTGGAGCTATAAACTGTCGTCTGATGTATTCCTTTAATACCATGCATTTGTTCTAGGTCTCTCTTTATTTAATTTTCTTGCTCAAAAACGCTTTCATACAGTGCCAGATGATTTAATACAGATGAAGATGATCATTATGAAGATGATGATGGTATGTGGTTACTGTAAACACTGTGATCTAGCTGACCTGTGTTCTTTGTGTTCAAGTAGCTGGCAGTCTCTGCAGGTTAGAGTGTCACATGTCTCGCAGAAGAGCTTGAGGGCTTCTTGTTTGTGCACCGGACAGAAGACAGGTCTCTGGCCTGACGTCCCAACCGATTCTGCAACACAGAACCACCTAAGTCAAATTCATTTTTTCCTGCTTATTTCTTCCCCCTACCCTCAATTCTCCCATATGTCTGCCATATGTTCTCATATGCCCCTCGCCAATCAAAATGAGGGAAACTAAGTGGGTTAGCTTTAATGAAAACAGTACAGGCTGAGCAAGCGACTCACTCAAAACTCTGCCTGTTTCCATAGCAACTGTACTACGATTCAGTCTGCTAAATGTGCAAAACAGATACTCCATAGCGTTAATGAAAGATCCAAACTAGAAGACCACTAGACCAAAGCTGAATGTTTTAGCATAACGAAAACCGTCATATCGCAACTCCCTAGCAAATATAAGCAACTGAACATGCAAATGAACTAGATCCTAGCACATACCAGAAGATACTTCCTCTTTTTTGCGTATTTTATGGTCTTTAGTGAATTTGACTCGTTGATGTGCTTCAATGCAGGTTTTACAGAGCCACTCCCCACATTCAACGCAGAATCCAATGGCACTGGCATCATCGTCACAGCTGGTGCAGACCTGTTACAGAGCAAATAAATGACAACATCTCTTAAAATAATGACCAGAGGACTGATTTAATGACTTAAAACTCAAACATTTATAAACGATAGCATGCAAGCTAATAAAGCCAAGTTTAATCTAG
>NC_068403.1:370160-406655 GCF_023724105.1 Carassius gibelio | reverse complement strand
GCCTACATCGCACATCCTGCGATGTGACAATCGTGGATTCGTACATCGCGATATAGATGCTTAAACGACACATCGTGCAGCCCTAGAAGCGGTAACACTAACTCTAACCATGGTGTGGTAAAAAATAAAAAACTTAAAATCACAATTATAACCAGTAGACAGCAGCAGAGGAGCACTTATTGGCTTATTAGTCATTCACTTCTACTTTTTCCTCTATATTTAAAAATTATAAAATCACTATTATAAAAATATCAAATTATCAAGAAATCTGATTTTGTTCAGAATTTTACACTTTTTTTTGTAAGTAAGAAAAGTCATAAAGTGCCTTGAAAAACAAACTTTTCTTTAATTTCCCCACTAAATCCCACTTTATCACTGAAGTTGGTCACTTCCATATACCAGAATAATGGTATATTTAATAAGATTGGACAATACATTTTCTAAATAAAATTTTTATTTTGCACCTGTTACTGTTGTTAATAAAAGTACATTTTGCATGCATCTTAACTCAAGCTTAGTGCTATACAGTCAAATCTGTATAAACAATAAACAAAAGAATAATAAACAAGAAAGTAAGACGTAATATTATTAGTAACTGCACTTATCAATGCAAAACAATAGTAATTTTATGATTAAATAATCTAGATTTGAATACTGCCGCACACACCCCGCAGTGCTACCACATCTGCTCCTTGTGACACCATCTGTAGAACTCTCAAATGTTAGTTTGGATCCCTGGGGTAATAAGGTATTTTGACGTCATACACTGATCAGTCTGCTTAAAGGTGAACACAGAGAATATGAGAATAGATTTACACTTTGAATTAGGTAGTTGGTCATCGATGACAATCAATAGGTAGAAAATGCCCTTTATTTTGTATGCACTAATAAATGCTGCTGCCTGCCAACTACAATCACCATTAAAAAAAAGTTGTTCCATATTGTTTTTTATATAGTCATAAATCTCTGTAATCGCAAATATTCTTGAAATATTGTGATATAATTTTAAGGCTATATCGCCCACCACTATAGCCCCTTTCACACTGCCATTCCGGCAAATACACAGGTAAAGTGTTCCTGCAATTGTTCCCGTGTCGCTAGATTTTGCACTTTCACACTGCCAGTGATTACCCGGGATATGTGCGTGCTTTCACACACAACCCGTAAAGATCCCGTAACGACACGTGACATCAGGGCGTGACGTGTAATGTACGAGTCGAAAACGTTAGGCACGTTATACTTTCACTGAAGCAAGCGAACGATCTTGGTGTCAGCGCGGAAAGTAAGGAACTAACTGATCTCTGCTTCATTAGAGTTTGCACATATCTTTTCGACCGCGAACGTTGATCTTCCTTCAAAAAAGCTGGTAAAAGAGTTGCGCAATAACGTGCATCATCACTTTGACACGGCATTAGATCTGGCTTTTGTTCACACAGCACTCGTCCCAGGTTGAACCCGGCAATGTAACTAGGTCCCCGACCCGGGTTCAATGCCGGAATCAATCCCGGGACGTGGTTGCTTTCACACAGAAGGCGACCCGGCAATATGCCGGGTCCGACGTGCAGTGTAAAAGGGCTGTATGTTACACTCTACAATACCACAGGGCTGATACTGACCTGTGTAGAGTTCTCCACTGATGTGCTTGTGGCCTCCGAAGTGTCCTTGACAAAGTAATTGTCCACCATGTCAATCTGTTTGTACTCCTGATGGCACACCGTGCAACGCATTACGTTCACTGCACAAAAACATGAAAAAGGAACAAAGAAAAACAACACAGAGTTAGAAAAGTCTGGAAACAAACAGAAGAGTGCTTCATCTTTGTATACTATATAGGAGAGTCATGCAACTATTTTTAAACAGTCCTCATTTGAATCCCTAGACAAAAACTGATATTACAGGAAACCAAAGGAAAAAAATTAAATTAAATTAAATTAAATTAAATTAAATTAAATTAAATTAAATTAAATTAAATTAAATTAAATTAAAAACAATGACTTCAGAAATCTGTTCTGTTTCAGGTTCTGTTCTTGATATAATGTATATATTTTTATTGTGGGTTTTCTGAATGAATAGTTTACTTTTTTGGCGTTCGGGAGGTCCTGGTTTCACGTTCACCTGACGTCAGGTCAGATCCATTTATTTAAGGCCAGTTCTGGCATTTGTAAATAACTAAACAGAGTGCAATAGAATGAAACTACTTGGACTAGGAGAGTAGCTGACCATCAAGACACATCTCTAATTGCTACAGAAAAGCTTTTACAATGAGAAAAAAAATCATGACAAAACAACAGGAAAGAAAAAAGAAAAGATCTTTAGTGGTGATCAGGAATGTGACTGGACTGACCAATCAACAGATAAACTGATGACTTCTTTCTGGCACAATGTATAAACTTTTTTTTTTAACAACCGGAGATTAAAAGATACAAATTCAAAGGCTTCAAGAGGTTTTTCCTCTAATGAATACACACACATGCATAAACCTTCCTATAGGGAACGCTGAATTTTTTACTGAGATTGCATAAGACAGTAATGCCGTCTTCTTATGCATTTAAAATCCAAAAAGGTATTTTGATTTATTAATAATTCATAAGATTTTATTATCCATTATTGCCATCTGCTGCAATAACTAAGAGTCAGCTCTTTGTGGCAGTCTTGCAGCAGCATTTCACCACAAATAATGATCTATTCATAAAACTAATTTAATTCTATCCTAATTTAATTTGAAAACATTGAGTGATTGGAAACGCACCTCCCCCATCCATCACATGCAACACCCCCCACCTCTTTTCCATGACAGCCCATCAATCCCCCCACAAAGCTACAGATAGAACCAGTCCAAACCGGTTTGAGCCAGTCTGCACTGGCTCATACAGCTTTCAGCCGGTTTCCCCTAAGCACCCAGCTGCAAAACCCCTCTGATGATTGGCTGGTGAGCGCAGCTGGAGACACTGCACTGAAACACAGTGTAACTCACAGCTGAGTTACTCTGTACTGATATTAACTGGAGGCAGTGGAGCATTGCCTGAGGCACATTTATTCATATGCAGAGCACTGGAATGCAATTAAATTGCCTTATTACTTTAAAACCAAGGGTGATGAACCACTCTCTTTAATATTAGGATACACTTAAATTATGTTTGAGCTCAAAATAGGTGATTGTTACTGATTTGTTAAGATTCAATAGCAAAATTCACAACATTTATATGATAGCACTAACAAACTAGAGCACATTTAGAAAATTTTGGTTTTAAATTTCATAAACATGCTGTACATTACTGACAAAAATAGGTTGCTGGTGTTTATATTTCTTTGGAAGGATTTATTTGCTCTGGACATCAAGGAAAGTCTCCATGAAGTGTCTGAAAGCAAAGCAAACAGCTACAGTCAGGCTGAGAATAACAGTTTGACAACTGTAGTTGGACGACATGCTTGAGTACAACAAAGTGCTTGTTAAGATTCTACAAACAGCAAAGTGTGTGTCACGCAGTTTCTTCACTCAGTTACTGTGATGAGTCACGCTGGTAAACTCTGAGTTACCTTCCTCCTGAACTTTAATTAAACGTCTACGGCAAGCCCAAAACAAACCTGGCAAGTGAACCATCAATTACTGATCCCAAAAAAATTACAAGTAAACCACCAAATAATATAGCTCAAGTTTAGGGAATCATTTATACACACACACAAGAAAAAATTAAAAAGAGTATTAAGGAATGATGACTGTCCTGAAATTCATAAGCAAATGTTGATCATCCACTTAAGACTATCAAATTAAATATTATGAGTTGATAGTTTATTTTTCACCCTTGTTGTCAATGTTTCAGAAATTAACCGTTTAAAACCACGACTTCCTTCAATAAAAAATAATAATTATATGATGGTAACAGGGTTGTTTAAAAAAATATATATCTTAATTGCAGATTTATACTATTCAAATCTCTATTCTAGTTCTATTCCATCTATTTGCTTTAATTTTTAAGAAACAAAAAACATGACCTACTAACACTAGCATTCTCTATTATTTTTATCATAGCTCCTTGTTTTCTTTTTAATAACTGTAATAACTTGACACTATAACACTAGCTCTATCTATTCTATCTACTTTATTTTTTTATTTATAAGAAAAATATATTTTTTTAATTAAATTACATTCACAAAATTAATTACATAAAAATATTTATTTAAACATTTTCCATTCAATAACTTTGTTAACAGGACTGAAAGAATGAGATTGATGAACTTTTAACAATTTGAATTAAAAAAAAAAGAACTAAAAAGCCTGTATAAATTACTTGTTTTTGCCTATTAAAATTAGTTAATAAATAAAAACAATCAATTGAATATACATTATACCAGAGTATTTCCAAAATCTTTTTAGACATTAGCGGTTTCTATTCAAAGATTCAAATTTAACTTATGTGCAAAACTGGAATAATCGCATAAAACAATTGTGAATAAAGCACTGTTTCCATTCAACGCATCAAAGAGAACAAAATCATCACTTCCTGATAAACTGGCACGAAGTATCACCAAGAAAAGTACGAGAAGCCCCTAAATACAATCAATTTCATATGATTGTATATGTATTTAAATTTAATGTCTGTAATAGATTCAAATGTAATGTGACACCCAGTGTAGCCTATTCAATTAAAGCAAACAAAATCCTACGAATACAAAAATATCATTTTTGTACAAATTTGTTCAATACACTGAACCTGCCCTTAATTTGAATACTTCTGGTCAATGGAATGAACTTTTCAATATGTGATACACTGACAAAATATTCTGCAGTGTAATATGCACTGATCCAATATGATCATATTGTTCTGACTGCATTTAATAAAAACAGTGAAGAGACTGCTTAGTGAAGTGAAGAGGTTTATCAGTGATCCCTTACATGGGCGAATAAACAAACAAAATATGAAAACGGCTTAACATGCAGCAGCTAATGCAGAGTTCATCTATTATTAACTACAGTGCATGGCACTAACTTATTATAAGAAACGCAAGCATAATGAATAATACACTGCACTCAGGAGTCAACAGAAAAGCAAGTGCTTGACCAAAATGTCATGCTGATCATTTCATACCTCCACTACACCAATAATGACACAAAGTGATAATGCTCCAACAAACCACACTAAAACTAAGCCATGCATCACAAATCAACAACACCACAGCATTGCTTCTAGCCTCATTTACAAGCAAAAACGCAGCATTTGTGGATGACACAGTGTGCATTGTCAAAGAAAACCATTGTTAATGAATGACAACATGAGTTCAGGTCACAGGCCATGACCCCTGCATTATCACATCCTCAGTTACCTCGTGTGTTAACCACATTAGGTGGCTCTTATGGCACAAATATACTGACAGCACCAAATCTGATCATCATCACACAGACAATGACATGTCAAAACATCAGGGCCATTTGTCTCATAAACCAGCAACTGTCTGAGATTGTCCACTGAGAAAAGATCAAATCTGGTTGCTGCATATCACTCAGATTGACACCTGTCGCATCATTTGACTAACCGTGCATGAGGCCGCAACATCATAGCATCCAATTTAAAGCAAACTAATCGACTTTAGAAAAGGCTGATTATTTTGAAAGGTTAGTTAATTGGAGAGTCTTTCATTAAAATGTAATGGTTGGTTAGTGCAGGGGTTTTCAGACTGCTTGCCTGTGTCAAGTCAATTTTATTAGTATACTGCTTTAAACAATGTACAGCATTTCAAAGCAGTCTTACAGAAAATCATGACATTAACATTTACAACATCTTGCTTTATAGTCGCATTTAGCAGATTTAGAGCTGGGGAATTATTATAGTTTGCATTTTGTGATGATATAAAAAAATCAACCAGTTAAGATTTGCATTATAGCAAGTATTGCTTTATGTAAGCGTACTGCATGTAAAGTTGAATATGCAAATATTTAACTTTATATATACAGCTGTGCAATTCCATATCTCCAATATTGCTTTATGCAAACCTATAGAACTATTGCAACAATACAAATCGTGACAAAGAATTAATCAGTAGTACATTGCAAGAATGTAAAAAATACAACAGGGTTTAACCAAATTAGGCTTAATAGATTAAAATAAATACCGTAATGCAAAGAATTAATGAATAGCTAGCTACCTAACGGTACAGTATTCTGGTGAGTGTAGAGAAAAAATAATTGTTACTTAATAGAAATTAAAAATGTTCCAAATAATATTTATTTATTGCAATCCTGTTGATTATACAGTGTAAACTGAATCTTTCGCTATTTGCACTTATTGTAAATAACAGATCGCTAAGAAAATACTGCTATTTTTATTTAGTGTAAAGAAAATCTATCGCTGCTATTTAATGCTATTTTAACGCATTTATCACTATTTACACTTTATATAATAAAAATAAAAATATATGGCTGTCTTTCAAATTTTAGGATAGTGACCCTCTGCGCATATTTGGGAGTCGGAGGCATCTAAAAGATTGAAACCAACTGGGTTACAGCATCCATAGGCACACACACACAGAATAGTCGGGGAAAGAACTAGAATAGGAGACAGCACTGGCGAAGCTAACTTCCCTTTTCCTAACTTACCAATACGAGTGTCCTGTCCATGGGGCCCTTGCACCGGGACAGTGATCTTTCGCTCCGGCTGCGGGATGCACTTGAGGCAGAAGGAGTGCAGGCAGGGCAGGAGCTTGGGTTCACAGTCGCGGTTCTGGAGACTCTGTTTACACACAGCGCACGTATCCAGGAGGTTTATCGGGGCGGCAGGGGTTGAAGAGGAGGAGGTTGAGGATGCTGGTGGAGGAGGCGACATCTCGTTAATGAGAGCGGGTGATGCTCCAGCAGCGGTGCTTTCCGCTGAGGAGGAGGAGGAAGCCGGCGGCGGTGGCTCGGTGCTCTCGGTGTTTGGGGTCTCGTCTGTAGCTCCGCCGCCGCCGCTGCTGGATGTCGTCAGCGCTGGGGGAACTGTCTCTTGAGAATTGAGCTCGTCTGTTCCTTCCTTCGGCTCCGAGGCGATTAAAATCACCGCCTCTGGGTCCTTTGAGCCGCCGTCTCCATTATCTTCTGTTCCAGAAGCCCCTACCTCCATATTCGCGGAGCTCTCCGTACAATCTTGGCCTTTGTTGCCCGCCATCTTTGCTCCTCTTTGAACCGCCTGACGTTCGACGCACTCAGAAAACCTGATGGGTGTGACGTCATGCCGTCGCTCTCATGTTCGTCAAAGAGAAATACAGAGTATTTCTGTATTTAATCTGTAATCTGAGTAATCTTTATTTGGCATCTTGTGAATGTCTTTTTATTTTAGTTTTTGATGCCTGTTTTTTCAGTAACGTTATTTACATGTTCTCAATAAAAAAAAAAAAATTAAAAAATGTTTTTTTTTTTTACTTTTTTTTTTAAGTAGGCTACGTATATTGTAAATTATAAAATTAATTAAACATCATAACGATATATTTGGCGTTAAATAAATCAACATCCGTAAATTAACATTTAATTGCAATACAATCTTTTTTTATTCTTTAAATTTAAATTTTAAAGCTACAATTTCTTCCATTAATGGTCTGCAAATTATCAGACTTTTGATAATCAAAAGCGTCACACAAACCTATTATAATAAATGCCACACTTATATTCATTAGCTGATGTTTCTCTTTCACTGCTCTTTTGCGAAAGTAAGATGTTTGAGGGCGAATTGCGTCTATTTTTGTGCATGTTAAAGCTGCACTCATTAATAAGGTTTACACATAAATAACTGAATACTACTTTCGATAAAATGTTTAGTACTCGATGATTCACGTGACCAAATAAACGCTCTTCTATGATCATGATGTCGTGGCCACGAGATATTAATTTGTGGGAACGTCATATTATGTCGTGTCCACGAGATCATTTTGTCAAGATAACGACTTGTGTCGTGGCCTCGAGATGCTATGTTGAGGGAACAACATCCATTTATCGTGGCCACTGACTTCTTATGTTGAGGGAATAACATGTTTTTCTCGTGGCCACGAGTTTAATGCGTAAACAAACCTGCGTGACCATAGCAACCCGGGATTATCAGAGATGGATTCATTCATATTTCAATTTGAATCACGAAATTATTACATTATTTTTTACATATAAAATTTATGCATTTACATTATGACATTTTATTTTAATGTCGAGCATTTACAGTACGCTACTATTTACAAAAGTATTCAGAATGTTAAGTAAAGAGGTCGAAATTGAAGCAAAAAAAAATAATAATATAAACGAAAAAAAAAACAATAATAATAGGCTAATAATAATAATAATGTACACATATTATGGGGAAAAGACCATCAGTTAATGGACTTACAAGACTGTAGGATGGATAAGAAAAAGGATAAAAAAGTTTTTATATTTTATTATGCACTTTATGTAATATTTATTTATGATAAACTTAATTTGAATGCTGACAATCGCATGTAATACAGCCCAGTAGCCAAAGCATATGGTTAATATAATAATTACTTAATTCAAGATAAAATATGAATGAATCCATCTCTGATAATCCTGGATTGCTATGGTCACGCAGGTTTGTTTACGCATTAAACTTGTGGCCACGAAAAAAAAAAACCTTGTTCCATCCATAGACATATAAATACCTAGACGCCTCATTGGCCGCTTTGAGCCGTTGCCGCGATGCGTCAACGCGTCCGCCATGTTAGTGAGGACAAGACTGCCTTAAAACAAATGAAAGTAACCGTGGGAGCTGCGGTTTTTACTGAATAAAAACACGATAACGTTCACATTTATCAACCGATTTCAGAGGTTTGTGATCTACGTGCAGTTAAAAAAGACTTTGCCTCCAGTTATTTTGTTAGGTTTGGAAAATTATGAATTGAAAGCTCGCATTTGTCTCACTTGTTGATTTCGTTGATTTTTTCGGTTTACAAATCTATATAACTGTAACATATTCATGTAATGTAATTTGACTGTACCTTGGAGATTGAAAATGTTTCTTTTTGAGACCCCAGCCCAAATTCAACTGCAGGGAGAGGAAGATTAGATATAAATCATGATCTGCAAGATTAACGTTAACCACAAGAGGCATCGGAGCGAGTTCGCAAAACATTTGATTCAGATCGGGACTCCGAATCGCGTTTCACGAATCATTTGATCTGGGCTTCGGAGCGAGTTCACAAAAAATGATTCAGATCGCGACTCCGAAACGCGTTTCGCGAATGATTGGGGCTTCGGAGCGAGTTCGCAAGATATTTGATTCAGATCGGGACTCCGAATCACGTTTCGCGAACCATTTGATCGGAGCTTCGGAGTTCGCAAAACATTTGATTCAGATCGGGACTCCGAAGCGCGTTTCACGAATCATTTGATCTGGGCATCGGAGCGAGTTCACAAAACATTTGATTCAGATCGGGACTCCGAAGCCCGTTTCGCGAATCATTTGATCTGGGCTTCGGAGCAAGCTTGCAAAACATTTGATTCAGATCGGGACTCCGAAGCACGTTTCGCGAATCATTTGATTGGGGCTTCGGAGCGAGTTCACAAGACATTTGATTCAGATCGCTACTCCGAAACGCGTTTCGTGAATCATTTGATTGGGGCTTCTGAGCGAGTTTGCAAAATATTTGATTCAGATCTGGACTCCGAATCGCGTTTCGCGATTCATTTGTTCGGGGCTTCGGAGTTCGCAAAACATTTGATTCAGATCGGGACTCCGAAGCGCGTTTCGCGAATCATTTGAGATCAGGTCTTTCGAGCGGATTTGCAAAGCATTTAATTCTATCATGTAGGTTACTAGATCAAGTTTTAATAAAGAGAAAAGAGGTTTAGAGGCAAATGTTTGTTAATAGCCTGTAAGTAATCCCTCAATCCATAGCATCAGTAACTTTATTATTTAGTAAGGGAAAATTTAAACAAAATAGGATGAGTTTCAATTTTTATTTTATTTATGTAGCAATGGTCATCTTAACCTCTGTCCAGTGTTCAGGGTATTTCAGGACCCTAAATTAAATTCTAATTCATCTAAATGAAATGACACTTAATGACTTTACCAAAAACAGCAGTTGGGATGTCTGATTGTATATAAGTGTAATAAAATCACTCAGAATGTTCATATAGTGCTTTTGTTTAAAATTGTAATTTTAAATGGTTTCCAGTAAATGGCAGAAATCTACCACTTAAGTACGGCAAATTTTTCATATGACCATGTATGAAAGCAAGAAATGTAGATATACTTTAAAGTTAACTACATATTTATTTTGTATAAGCATTTCATTTAAACATGTAATACTTTTTTTTTTTTTTTTTTTTTTACATTTAAACTAATTCCATATCAACTGTATAGTAAAAACATTAAAGGAAGTGATGTTACAATTCATGATTGTCTAGATATTGGTGTTTTTCATTTCACCTCTTAAAGCAATTTCTTTTATCATTGCAAATATCAGTATTCAACATTTTGGGATTAAAACATCAAAACATTATGCATTTGTAATTGCAGGTTAAATGCATTTATATCATGCATTAAACAGTGTGTGTATACATCTGTCGGGGTCTCTAGAGAGCGATGTGTAGAGGATTAAAACTTGAGCCAGAGGTTCTTCACCGCTATGAAGAGACCTTTGAAGTTAACGTTCTTCCATCTGGTCCCATCATCCACCCTGATGCTCCACACCTTGGTGCAGATGGCAAAGTGGTGGACCCAAATGAAGAGCCTCTCTGTGGCCTGGTAGAGGTTAAGTGCCCTGATGTGAAAGAAATTGGAGAGGCATCCCACGTTGAGTTTGTTGGGGACCATGCAAAACTGAGAAAGAAACACAATTGGCATTCCATGGTCAGCTGATGGTTACTGGCTTAGTTAACCTGGTGTGATCTTGTGAGAAGTACAAGAGGTGACTTCCATGTGGACAGGGTATGGAGAGATGATGAGCTGATCAGAGAGATCACAGCTGAAGTTGTTGAATTCTACTTTTGAAAATACATTAATTTTTTGCTAGGAAGAAAATAGGCATGAAGAATTTACCAACAAATGATGTTCCTGTTCTAAAGTGAATGTAGTTCTATAGTATTCTATTACAAGAAAAAACAGTTACCTCAATAAGTCATGCTTCAATCAATTATATTTTATTGTTATTTATGTTATATTGTTGCCACATACCTACCCCAAACTGGAAAGATATGTCAGGAGGGGTTGGTGATTTCTGATGTGTTCAGAATCTGAAACGATATTGCAGATCATAAGTAAAGAGTTAGATTTTCATAAAAAATTTCTGACTTAAAATTTCCCCCTAAAATCTAAGCATTAAATTCAGCAAAAAAAAGCACACTGAGAAGTATGTGAAAGATTATTATGTATTATGTTGGTTAAAACCCTGGCTGAGAAGGTAACAAAAGCTTAAACTTACTAGAAGATAGCAAAATTTGCTCATCACAAAGCAGACAAGTTACTAGCAGGTGAAGAGAAGCATGGTGTCACTAGCAGGTGAGGAGGAGCATGATGTCACTAGCAGGTGTGTAGATGATGCTGATGTCACTAGCAGGTGAGGAGAAGCATGATGTCACTAGCGGGTGAGTAATGCATCTCTTTCGGCAAGCATTCGAATAATGCATCTCTCAAATTGTGAGTGTTGTTGCATCTGATCAAATGTGCATTCTTATTTATTAGCTTGGGTTAAACTAATTTTACTTTGTTGGATCAGCAGCATGCTAATGATGTCTCTATGGATCCAGAACACCTGAGAAGAGATGATGCTGACCCTCAGAAGACCCCAGAGGATGCTAACCCTGAATCAACAAACAGAACTAACAAATATTGCTACAAGTGTGACTGCATCATATAATAATTATTAATTAATAATATTAATAATGTTCATCATCTGGCTGACTACGTCTTGTATTAATTTTTCTAAAAATCCTGTCAAACATGCACAAACTGACAGTCACCAACATAAGCTACTACTAAATATTGTAGAAACATAATTTTCTGTAAATTTACTTTGTAACGATTTGTATTGTAAAAAGCGCTATACAAATAAACTTGAATTGAATTTAACTGAATTGAGTAGATGATGCTGATGTCAGTAGCAGGTGTGTAGATGATGCTGATGTCAGTAGCAGGTGTGTAGATGATGCTGATGTCACTAGCAGGTGTGTAGATGATGCTGATGTCAGTAGCAGGTGTGTAGATGATGCTGATGTCACTAGCAGGTGTGTAGATGATGCTGATGTCACTAGCAGGTGTGTAGATGATGCTGATGTCACTAGCAGGTGTGTAGATGATGCTGATGTCACTAGCATGTGTGTAAATGATGCTGAGGTCACTAGCATGTGTGTAGATGATGCTGATGTCAGTAGCAGGTGTTTTTTCCAGCTCCTTTATTTTTCCCATGCCTCAGCAAGAGCACTTAATTAACATAAAGCAAACAACAATACATGTATTATTTTGTGTTAAACATAACACTTTAATAAAAACAACTCATTAATTTGGAAAGTTACTTAGAACATCAATTCAAAGTTAAATAACCTACAAACTATTATAAAATAATTTTAATTCTGCTTGTACAACAGATGTTTGTTCAACTGCTCGTATTTCCTACATTGTTGTGGATTTTATTGATAACTTTAAATGTCTTTGTTAATTTTGTGTGACTTCAGCCAGAAAGAGAGCAGTATAAAAGGGTGATGGCAAAAGTATAAAAACACCGCTTCACTAACCTACTTATGGAGTGAGTTTTGGTTCTTTATTACATGCGAGAAAATAAAAGATCTGAGAGAGAAAAAAAAGTTTGAGAGAAAAAGTTATCACACTGATAGCAAAAAAACATTTCATGAGAGAAAAAATAATATTTGAGAGAAAAAGTTTTCATGCCAATAGCAAAAAATAATAATATTTGAGACTAAAAAAAGTTTTGAGATAAAGTATTTTGTCATAGAACATAAAAAAAATATACATTTGAAATTTTTAAAATTATTTCTGAGAAAAAAAATCTCTCTCAAAATACTTTGAAAAAAACTCTCAAATATATATGTTTTGCTATCAGTGTGAAAATATTTTCTCTAAAAAAAAAAAGTGTTTCTCTCGAAACGCTTTTCTTTGCTCTTGATGCAATTTCTTGCTCTCGTGTCAGGATTTTGCTTTCACTGTGAGAATTGTGTCATGGGCGGGGCCACGTTCCTATTGGCCAGTCGGGTGAGCATCGTCTTGTCTTGGGAGTCGAACTGAATCATTACACCATTGTTCGGTTCACCTGCATAGATGCCGCCTCTGCCTTATGGATAGTTAAGTTGAGCAGTGAGCACGGACACTCCAATGTTTGGGTAAGATGATGACACACAGCTGGCTGAGCAAGTTCAGTATCACTGAAGATTAAACATTAAAAAATAGCACTCATATTCATGAATGAACGTGTATTATATTATTTGCTTGCTAATCGCTAGTAAAGCTAACCAGCCATCATGCTAGGTAAACTTGCAAACTCACCTGGTTTAAACTATGTTTAAATCAAATGCCAAATTAATGTTTTGATTTAGATAGTTTCACGCCTTATTTAGTGAGTAGTGAGCTAGTTTCTACCTTTGCACTTGCTAGCCTCAAAGCACCTGAAGAGTAACTGCTTGTTCTTACAACCTCCCGCACAACTTTCAACTAACGCTAGTATGCATGGAAGGTGGCAACCCTACAACTAGCTAACGTTAGACAGTGATTGACATACCGTTTGAAAGATTTAAAAGAAAAAATAATTACCATGACAGTACAGGCACAAACATATTTGTGGGTTGCTAATGTAAGAGTTAGTCCTAGACCTGCAATTTACCTTGTCAGCTCTAGACCTCAGCTAGATGGTAAAAAATATTTAGAATAAGCCCCGTGTAGCTGAGTTTGCGAGCTATACATGCAGTGTAGCTAAACATGTGCAACAACCATACAAAGACTATTTTAAACAAAACTAGGTGGGACACTTTCAAACGGTATATCAATCACTGCTCACTACTCACTAAATAAGGCGTGAAACTATCTAAATCAAAACATTAATTTGGCATTTGATTTAAACATAGTATAAACCAGGTGAGTTTGCAAGTTTACCTAGCATGATGGCTGGTTAGCTTTACTAGCAATTAGCAAGCAAATAATATAATATTCATTCATGAATATGAGTGCTATTTTTTAATGTTTAATCTTCAGTGATACTGAACTTGCTCAGCCAGCTGTGTGTCATCATCTTACCCAAACATTGGAGTGTCTGTGCTCAACTTAACTATCCATAAGGCAGAGGCGGCCTCTATGCAGGTGAACCGAACAATGGTGTAATGATTCAGTTCGACTCCCAAGACAAGACGATGCTCACCCGACTGGCCAATAGGAACGTGGCCCCGCCCATGACACAATTCTCACAGTGAAAGCAAAATCCTGACACGAGAGCAAGAAATTGCATCAAGAGCAAAGAAAAGCGTTTCGAGAGAAACACTTTTTTTTTTTTTTGAGAAAATATTTTCACACTGATAGCAAAAAATATATATTTGAGAGTTTTTTTTTTTCAAAGTATTTTGAGAGAGATTTTTTTCTCAGAAGTAATTTTTAAAATTTCAAATGTATATTTTTTTATGTTCTATGAGAAAATACTTTCTCTCAAAACTTTTTTTAGTCTCAAATATTATTATTTTTTGCTATTGGCATGAAAACTTTTTCTCTCAAATATTATTTTTTCTCTCATGAAATGTTTTTTTGCTATCAGTGTGATAACTTTTTCTCTCAAACTTTTTTTTTTCTCTCAGATCTTTTATTTTCTCGCATGTAATAAAGACACATTTCTAACTCCATACCTGCTCGACTGTTAGCATAACTGCTACCATATGCTACATTAAATGTATAACGTTACATCAAAGAATACAAATAAAACATACTATATTTGATTAATGTCTATAGTTGCCGATAAGCTTTTAATATAAGTTATTGTTTTAGTTAACACACTCACCTGTGACTGGACGGCTGTTTTCATCGTGCTCCCGCACCATCTCAACATTTACTGCTCTGCACCACAAACATCCCGTTTTGATGGGTTCTCCGCAACTTTTCCACGCAAACCTGGAAGGCACAGACCACGGTGCGAGATCGACCGTACTCCGGGTGGACACGGACCTCATCCTCCGTGAAGTGCTTAGCACACACTAAAGTACCTTTCCTCACAGTAATTGTCGCCTCCTCCTCTCGCCTTATAGCCCAATTTCAACGCTTTTTTTATTTTCGTCGGTAGGAAAACTATGAAATGATAACTACATTTATTATTATTATTATTAATTAGAACACAAAAGGCACACTATACACATCTGAATACTTTTGGTCTCCGCCATTTTAAGAGAATGATCGCTATAGCGCTAACATTTGATTCAGATCGGGACTCCGAATCTCATTTCGCAAATCATTTGATCGGGGCTTCGGAGCGCGTTTCGTGAATCATCTGATCGGGGCTTCGGAGTTCGCAAAACATATGATTCAGATCTGGACTCCGAAGCGCGTTTCGCAAATCATTTGATCGGGGCTTCGGAGCGCGTTTCGCGAATCATTTGATCGGGGCTTCCGAGTTCGCAAAACATTTGATTCAGATCTGGACTCCGAAGCGCGTTTCGGGAATCATTTGATCGGGGCTTCGGAGCGCGTTTCGCAAATCATTTAATCGGGGCTTCAGAGTTTGCAAAACATTTGCTTCAGACCGGGACTCCAAAGCGCATTTTGCGAATCATTTGATCAGGGCTGCGTTCAGCCCCGACAAAACATTGCACAACGTTTTTTAAACAGAAACAGGTGATGCCTTGAACACACTGTTCTGATGACGCAAGAGTTGCAACTATGGCAGCTGAGAGGGCCATTCTTTGTGAAGAATTTTCGGAGCCATCTATTTAGCCTCACATACTGACTTTATTTGTAATTCATACGGTTTTAATACCCTGTATTTTCTTTCTCATTTTTAGGAAAAGCACTTAATTACCATTGTTTATTTCTATACCAAATGTCATAACACTTGCAATGAAGCTAAAAAATATAAACAACTACATCAAAATGTTGATTTACAGTAAAACTTGCGACAAACATGTCTTCTAATATCCTTAGTTGTTGCGTATACCGAGCTGCAACGAACACATTTGTAGCTACATTATTTTCCTTGAAGCCATTGTGCGAGTTCACTTTAATACCGCATGCTTTATATACATGTTGCTGCTGATTCGACTGCAGTTCTGACACACCCACCAAACAAGAGAAAACGCGTCTCAAACCCCGTTGCACTATGGCAAGCCAAAAGGGTCAGAATTACGCCTAGATTAAACGCGTTTGCATACAAAACGCCGTTTTTTACGGCGTTTAAAACGGTATTAGCGCCGTCAAATACGCCGTCCTTATAGCAGACGCCGTAAAAAACGCGCGTAAACCGTAAAAAACGCCGCAAAAAACGGCGTTTTAGTGTTTGTAAAAAGCGCCGCTTTTAACGCCGTCGGCTTGCCACAGGACGCCGTAAAAAACGCCGTTCTGAATGCACAAAAGCGCGCGTTATTTACGGCGTTTTCCTTGTAGTATAATGAGCCACGCCCGCTGATTTCCACAGCCAGTAATAATGAACTGTTCTCACCCAATCAAAGACGAACAGAACCAGACCAGACTAATTTACCACAGATCGTTTAAGCGGAAGAAGTGCCTGTGAACTGATAGGAATATTAAGTAACTTTTTATATATTTTAATCGCTACAAACATTGAACATAGGCCGATTACACATCTTTATCCTATTTGAATGTAACTGTTAATTATTTAACAATTACAAACCCTAGTTTATATATCATTTACTACCCAAATACCTTTTATGTATATACATAAGTGCTGGTTCGAAATATTCAATTAGCTTTGAGTCATTTAATTTCCAATACAAGAAATCATACATGATAACGGAAGTCGACCAGAGAGTGTGTAAAAGCTGTGCAGCTACAGAAGTTGGAGGCAATGGTCCTAGTCTTTTTGACCACTATACACCGCTACAACCGCTGGTTCGAGCCCCGCTCCAAACTGATTCTGGTATACAGGGGAGTTTATTTGCTGTTTAACAAACAAATATACGTTGAGGCATTGCTTCCACACATATCATTTTTTTCCGCTCTCATGATAATAATGAGTTGTTTAGTTAAAACGGCATATTTTCTCGTAATAACGAGATGTTACGTCCTTAAAACGACACATTTCTTTCTCAACAACATTTCATAAAAAACAGTATGATTTTCCAGTTATAGATTACATAATGTGAGCAAGCGAAGCGATTGTCCGAGCTGCTGTCGCCGTGGTCCTGACATAAAAGAGCATCTGCACGCTACTGAAAATCGAAGAATACACTGTTTTAAATGTATAGTAATATTTTTACTGTAACGTCATGCTTATTTGGATTAATCTCCAATCTTACTACAATATTCTATCCAATAACTGCATTCAGACCAAGAGGATATGACATGATCAAATCAAACCAGTTACAAAAAGAAAAAAAGAGGAGTGACAGTTTGATTCTATTATTATTACATCACTATTATTAATATTTCGTTCTGTCTGAAAAACGGAAAAAACGAAAATGAAGCTATATTTTTCGTATTTTTTTGTTTGTGGATAATAATGATCTTATGCATTTGTGCGTGAGCGGCCCTGAAACGCCACTTTTCAACTCAGCCTGTCTTCACTGTCTGTCCTAAAGCAGAATAAGAGTTCATCTGATACAGCTCTGCAATTTAGTCACATCGTTTCTTCATATTGTTTGGCTGTTGCGACTATATTTCTTGCAAATATAGATCTCATATAAAGAGCAGCACTGCACTTCTAGGGTCGGTGGCGTCTGGGCTTCTTATCTGCATTGTCCTCGCCTCACACACACGCTCAGCGCAGCCTATTCCTTAAAGCCTGGAATATACCCCATGCCCAAAGATTCGATGCGACGCACGGCTCGATTCAGGTAAAGATAGCAATGTATAGTCAATAATATATAATAATCGGACTAAAAATGGGCCTAACGCCGCCCACGCATGTGAAAGAAATATTAAAGAATAGTTTATTTGCTTATTTGTTTTTACCCACGAAAAAAAACATCTAGCTTAATTTAATTTTTCCGTTTCTCAAACAAAACGAAATAACAACAACAATAATAATAGTCTAATAATTATAAAATCAAACCGTTTGTCACTCAAATAAATAAAATATAAAAAAAACATTTTTTTTAACAGCAGAGAGAAGTGCATGTGGGTGACATAAAACAATTGCATGTGCTGCTATATTGTTAGCTAAAACTTTTTAAAGGCTCAAATGAAATAAAATAAAAATTTAAATAAAAATAAAACAAATCTATTAGATTAAAAACTTAAACTGAAAATAAAGATGCTGCCTCCACAACAAAATATATTAAATAACTAAATTAAGTAAGTTCTAAACAACAACAAAAAATAAATAAATATTCTGTCAAATACAGAGTTTTAAACAGTATCTGCGCCGCAAAATACGTCGTTGTGATAACAAACGCCGTAAAAAACGTGCGAAAATACGCCAGTGACGCCGTATTTGACGGCGTTTTAGTGTGTATGAAAACGCCGTTTTTTACGCCGTTCATGTTGCCATATGACGGCGTAAAAAACGTCGTTTTGGTTGCACAGAGAACGCGTTACGGCGTTTTGCTAATAGTATAATGAGCCACGCCCACTGATTCCTACAGCCAGTACGTATGAACGGTTTTCCAATCGGCCAATTGTAATGCTGCTCATTAAAACTGCTCGGTCGGTGCCACATTATTTTATATTTGCCCGTTACATTTTTATTTTGAGCAAATCTGAGTCGTGATACTCTGTTCGTGTTTTCTGGATAATCGCAAATGTCAGTACAATTTAAATGAATTAAAGATTGTTTAAAGCAGTGGTTCTCAAAGTGTGGTGCGAGTAGCACTAGTGGTACTCAGGCTCCCTCTAGTGCTACGAAGAGGAATCACTAAATGAAACATTAATGAACGTTAATACATTTTAATTTGATCTTTATTTGAGTAAAGTTGTTTTTTTTTGGTTGTGTTGTTGTTGTTTTACATCTAAGTACAGTACAGTTTTTATTTCACTTTTGGTACAACACATTTTAATTCAATCATTTTTTTTTCATTTACCAGTATGTAAGCACAGTACAGTGTTAATGCTCAAACTGTGTATTTACAATGTTGAAGTGGCTGACAACAATAAATAAAACTGCCTCGTGTAAAACTGTGCAGAGCTGTAGCTGAATAGTTAGGCCTACGCTGCTGAAATGTAATGTTGCTCATTATGGTGCTGCTTGGAGAGCCAAATATTTTCTGAAGTGGTTGGTATAAAAAGTTTGAGAACCACTGGTTTAAAGAAATGGTATAAAATTAATTCATGCTTTTTAAGAACTTCTCAGTAAAACATTTATTCTTTCCCCTTGTAGAGTCATCAAGGATCCAACTTATTATGCAATAAATTATGCAAAAAATATTTGGCAGAAGAGCTGGGCCAACAGATGAAACTGGTTCACTTTCATTAAATGGACAAAACATAGACCTAACCTTTTCAAGTTTGTTTAGAGTATGTCCCGTTATACATTATTACTTTCATGTTTTTATTTCTTGACTCCAAAAAAAAAAAAAAAAACTGTCCCCAAAACATACAAATTTTTTTTTGGGAAAGTTGGTCATGTTTTTACATTTTTATAGACCCAAATAAGTGCTGCTTGTGGCAATGACTTTAATAGTCATTATTTTAATATGTAAATATGTTAAGATGTTGTAGTAGTCATTTTAATTTTAGGTCATGTGAATCAATGTCTGTGTTTAGGTCTTCTGGAATGTTGGTGAAATAAAAGTGCCAAGTTTCCACACCAAATTTGTTTTCTGATTTATTATTTAACAGTCAAATACATTCAGATCTTGCCCCACAATTTTTAACAGAGCTGAAAGGAAACAAAAATAAAAGAAAAAAAAAAGGTGACGCTTATACCTTCCCAAATCCGAGAGATCCTTTTATTGCAAGGAGCATTAATTCCCTGAATTCCTCTTCTTCTGACACACCTCTTGGCAGGTAGAGAGTCAGGGCACAGGTTGAAGCATATGGAATCCTTCAGGTAGGCTCCTCTTGGTCATAACATTCCACTTGGCACTTTTGCTAAAAAGCAAATTATTAACCACCACCTCCCACAACTGGCCACAGGAGTTCAGCCCAGAAGTGAACTGCTGGATCATACTAGCCACTCAAAAAACAGTATCTAGATTACTCCAGTGAGTAATCACAAGGGTAATATACTAATATGAAATAAATGCTTCGTTAGTACAAAGAAGTACACAAGAGAAGTAAAAAGCATTATTTACATAATAAATAGGTATATAGTTTATCAACCAAATGTTACACTATGTCACGATTAACTCATGGAAATGAGAGGAGAAAGTTCAGATTTTAGTTTTGCTTTAAATAAGTTATAGGCTTAGCATTTAAAATAAATGTTGTTTGTAAATAATTGCAATATAATTTATTTTATGACATACAGTTAATTAAAACACGAGGAAGAGGGTTTTTCCTAATAGCAGGACCTTTGCAAATGTTTATTGAACTGAATCAATATAACATGTACGGTATTTTGAGTGAGTTTACTATTAATAGTAACTAAAATTGTAACTATTTTCTCATTTTGCTCTATTTTGACAAAAAGAGTCCAAACAAAGCCACAGCAGAACAATATCCTCTTCAAGCAACAGCAGCCTTTGGTATTAAATGATTCACTTTATTCCTCATTGAATGAATCAGCCATTTGAATTAATGATTTAATGTCTTACTCTAACCTCTCTTCTTTGAAAATTTACATTTGTGATTATAAAATTTGGCAAGGTAGTAGTAGCCTTAATTAAGAAGAAATTTAAAATGAGAAGAGTCTAACTTCAAATAGTCGCTAAAGAACATTTTTTGACTTACACAGAACTTTAAGGATAGATACATTTTAACAAAGACTGAAGTCAATCCAGAATAGTAGCTATGTAATATACACAAATTTAAACTAATTTAAACTGCCTAACTAAATTAAAATCCTTGCCCTAAAAGGATCTCTTGGCTTTGGGAAGGTGTAGGCTAAGTGTTCTAAAACTTAATTAACATTTTAAAGTCACTAAGCCAGGGCTGTCCAATCCTGCTCCTGGAGGGACACTGTCCTGAGAGTTTAGCTCCAACCCCAATTAAACACACCTGATCCAACTAATCAAGGTTTTTAGACCTACAGGAAATTTCCAGGCAGTTGTGTTGTGGTAAGTTGGAGGTAAACTCTGCAGAACAGTGGCTATCCAGGACAGAGTTTGGACACCCCTGCACTAATTTTGTCATATTCAATAATCCTGAATGATTAAAGGGATGGTTCACCCAAAAATGAAAAATTCTCACATCATTTATTCTAAACCCTTCTATACAGGTTTTTATAGACCTGTATAAATTCCTTTGTTCTGCTCAACACAAGACATTTGAAATAATGTCATTTAACAAACAGATCTCATCCCCCTTTGACTGCCATAGTAGGAAACATAAGTACTATGGAGGAATAAGATCTGTTTAGTTTGGTTTCTGACATTTTCAAATGTGTTGTGTTCAGCAGAACAAAGGAATTTTATGAGGGTTGAGAGTAAATGAGAGAATTTTCATTTTTGGACAAACTATACCTTTAAGTAAAATGTTACTGTTCATATCTTTGTAAACAAATCACTGAGTATTTAATGTGATTGACAGATGAAATAGAGGCGTTTAAACCCACCTGCCCAGCCCCTGCACCAAGGAATGCAAGAACTACAGAAGATGAGAGGAATGTTGGCTTTAATAACTCAAGTATACCTTTAGTATTTTATATAAAATGGATGTTCTTATGAAATATAAAAAATAATTTTTAATAATCCAAAAAAGTATTTTTACATTTTTAAATGACAATTCCGGTAAATATTTTCTGGTGATGTACAAGTAAATCAGAGGACACTTAATGTGGGAAATAGAAACTTTTATTTTCAAGTTTCAAATGGTGAACATGCTATTGGTGATGTTTCTTTAAAATTTCACGCCATCCTAAATGGTTAGTTCACCCAAAAATGAAATTTCTGTCATTACTCACTCACCCTCATAATGTACCAAACCTGTAAGACTTTCGTTAGTCCTCAGAACACAAATGATAGATATTTTAGATGAAATATGAGATTAATTCTACAGGTTTGGGGCAACATGAGGGTGAGTAATTAATGACAAATTTCATTTTTGGGTGAGCTAACCCTTTAACCATACTTAAATATTGTAACAGCTACTCAAAATATAACTTCAAGTGGATCTATCCACACCCACGACAAACCTCAGTGGTTGGCTCACCAAAAATTCAGTGTCCATATAATTAGTCAGTGGTGACCATAATCTGTGATTACAGAAATAACCATTTATTTTTCTTTAATGTTGGGGATTCAGAGACATCAAAAGAGATAAAATGTTTTGAAGGACATCCACTCAGAGTTGTCCCCTTGAACCACCAAGTGGATTAATTTGTGCAACAAGTTGCTCTAAGGCAGCACTCTCCAATGTGAAGTCACTTTGAGGAACAGCTACTCCCTCTGGCCAGTCAAACACTGGTGCCTCCTGCAAGCTTGATTCTGCTGCCGGTGCCTGAAGAACAGGTTCATCTGCTGGTCCAGCTGTTCTGCCAAAGATCTCTTCCATTGCAGTGGTTCGCTGTCCTTGTTGTTCCAGGCAGCCTCGAACAAATATCTGCATGGGTGTCTGGTGTTGTTCTGTTCTCAGCCCATGGTTGTTCCACTGTTGAGTAAAGGCTGATAAACACCTGTTGATCCTCGGCACATAGACAAAGTGAAGAGCCCCATATGTGCATTTCTTTGTCTATGTCAGAGATACCTTCAGCCTCCAGGAAGTGAAAGAGATTGTAATATACGTTAGTCAATCCCCGCCACATGTCACCCCAGAGCCTCTCAATTCTTTAGTTGTGAACGCTCCTGCCTCTTCTCTCTGAGCCCCTGAAAATGTTCAACATCACACAGACATCATGGTTTTCTCCTCCATGGTCTGTTCTGACCCTAGAAGGCATTACAGTGCTGCTGTGGATGTTGTTTGAGGCATGCAGAAAGACTATGAGATGACTGTAGCCATCTATAACACCATGAATGACAATTCTCCATCTAAAACATAAGAGAAAAATGGCTTTTAAGTAAATAAATAAATATAAAAGAGACATTAAAAGACAAGTCAACTTTCAAAGTTCATAGTATTTATACTATGGAAGTCAATAGCTACCAGCATTCTTTTTAGTGTATTCTTTTGTGATCAAGGGAAGAAACTCATACAAGTGTTGAACAAATTAAGGGTGAGTAAATGTGACGAATTTCATTTGAGTGAACAATCCCTTTAACATTTGATTGTCATTTGCTGCAAAAACAGCCAAATCCAAACATTTTTTTTTCCAGAAACTCTTTAGTTTATGCAGTACTCACAAAACCCTGTCATTGCCACTGCAATGCTTTTCCTTAGCCTTAGAAGGGGCAGAATCATGAGGTTAAAGTATCCCTTTTGCCAGTGACAATCTATGACGGGTTCATCCGTTCAATCATACACAATTTTATTTAGTTAAAAATCTCTTTGAAAGGATAAAAACTAGGGGTGTGCAATATTGACAAAATTACATCAATACTTTCTGAGGTTTTATTGTTAATGATAATTAGAGGATATCTTGCTGTGCGTGTTATTGTGCTGGTACCTTAACAAATAATATTTTCCATTTTCTTAAATTTAATTTGATTCAATTAGTCATAATAGGGTTGTTACCACGTGAATTAAAAAAAAAAAAAAAAAAAATCTGATATCTACCTTATCAATTTGTGGTTGCCATCTAGGTGCCACAGGGAGTTTGGACCAGCAACACTGTACAACCTTCTGTGTGGTCTTTGTGACATGTCCCGTAGTGCTGCTGCAATTGGGTTAATTTGAACCAAGCTCCTGCGTACTCTGTGTCTTTGTACACGATTTCCACCTGCCCGTAACTGTGCCCTGACAGCCTCCGATCCCAGCTGGTCATTTCCATCCACAATGTCTGTGATCTACATCGGTTATTTCAGATTAAGTCAGAGAGCGATTCAAATGGAATCTCCTGGAACAAACATGTAAACATAAGTATTATTGCTTAAACTAATTTTGAACAATTCATTCTAAATGCTCTTTTCATGCATGACAAGTCATAAAAAGCTAATTCTAAAACCAAACTTACTTCCATGCGGCGTTTGACGGTAGCCAGAGACACTTGCAGAATCTCTGCTATTGAAGGAAGACTAAAACCACATGTCCTCAGAAAGGAAAGTTGCTCTCTGGTGATGCTGTAATGGGGTGCACCTCGATCAGAGTGGAGCCTGATAACTGGAACTGGCTGCAACAATAAATTATTGTAAATCTATGATCTGCTTTAGGCCACAATAGTTTATACAATATTAGGCCAAAAGAAAAAAAAGGATTTTAAAATGTACTAAGATTTTAAAAGATGAGACAATCTCATCAGAGATAATCTATTCAGAATGGCTAATGTAATAAATTCAGTTCACCATTTCAATTAATCTTCACTAAAAGTTAATATTGGATCTTTTATACTTAGAACCTGCTAGACAGACAATTTGAAAGCTATAGCTAGAAGGTTTAAAGAGAAGACAAATAGTTTAGAAATTACTTACCTTGTTGTCCATGCTGCCTATGCTTTTGTACCTCTGCTATATATTCATTGAGATCTTGGAGTAACTCGTCTGCTTCTGGTGCAGTGATCAGCCTTCCTCTCGCCCATTCAATGCTTCTCTACATTGTTTCTAGCCTTAAAAAAAAAGAAAGCCACTTATAAGTACTGAATTTTCAGGATGCAAAATGTTCAGCAATATAATAAAAGAGATAATTAAGAATAGAATAAGAACATTCAACTTAGTGCTAAAGACAGCACACAAATCCAAGGTTCAGAAACGGGTGTCTTAACTCAGTCGTAGAAGATCACTGTCCTGCAGAGTTTAGCTCAACTTGCAATACACCGGACTAGAAGTTTCCAGCATGCCGTTGAGGGCTTGATTAGCTGAATCAGGTGTGTTTAATTGCGGTTGGAGAAAAATGGTTGCAGGACAGCGCCCATGTTTTATATAATCTGAAACAAAGCAATCCTTACCTCACTAAAGTTGATTGTAGTACACCAGAATCTTCTGTCAGCTGTCGAGTGCAATTGTTCAGCTTCTGCTGACAACGCAAAATAAAGATTCTCCTGGCCATCTTCATATCAACCAACCAACCAATCGAGTGATTAAAATAACAATCGAACTCGGATGTAAACTAGTCTGGTCTGAGTCAGGTCATCATTGATTGGGTGAGAACAGTTCATTATTACTGGCTGTGGAAATCAGCGGGCGTGGCTCATTATACTACAAGGAAAACGCCGTAAATAACGCGCGCTTTTGTGCATTCAGAACGGCGTTTTTTACGGCGTCCTGTGGCAAGCCGACGGCGTTAAAAGCGGCGCTTTTTACAAACACTAAAACGCCGTTTTTTGCGGCGTTTTTTACGGTTTACGCGCGTTTTTTACGGCGTCTGCTATAAGGACGGCGTATTTGACGGCGCTAATACCGTTTTAAACGCCGTAAAAAACGGCGTTTTGTATGCAAACGCGTTTAATCTAGGCGTAATTCTGACCCTTTTGGCTTGCCATATTGCACAGCGGTGCACGACGACGTTTCCAGGACACATCACGTTCAAAATGAAGGCAGATATTGTGTGAAGATTTTGCCAAAATATTTGACTCAAAAAGTCCAGATGATTCAAGCTGTTCGTGACTGTGAGTGTAACAGCAGCAGCAGAAATTATTAACCGTAAATGAAAACATTTAAAACTTTGATTCCTCGATTAAAAATAAATAAATAAAAAAGTAGCAAAACATTACATTCAGATGATATGTAGAACTCTCTGTGATTATCAGTGTCAGACTGTGTGTGTTGTTTTCTCCGGGGCTCGTGGGACAGGGGTACTACTCTGGCTGTGACATCATCATCCTGGGGAGGGACTTTGAGAGGATTCAGATCATCCCAGGAGCCAAACACGGGAACATCCAGGTAAACACACACACACACGGTTCTGGCGTCCAAACAACATCAAGGTCTTTATAAACTGTTACAGCACTTACTCAGAGTGACACATAGCATAGCTCTTAGCCTCATGGTTGCAGTTTGAGGTTTAGGAATTAGTTTTTTTTTTTTGAGCCTTTATGTTTATGTCAGTTTTAATAATTTTAGCATTTCAACTTTTTTTGTAAAAAGTTACTACTTTAATTTTAGTACTGTTTTCATTTAATTTATAGTGCTTTTTACTTTACAAATCATTGCAAAGCAACTTTACAGAAAATTAAGTTTCTACAATATTTAGTAGTAAGCTTGCACGATTTATCTATATCATTTTACTTTAGCTTTATTACAGAATAAATTACAGAAAACTGTTTTTAGTAGTTTCAGTCTTAGTTAACAATGACACATAGTTGGTTGCTTTGGGAATTACTAGTTAGGAATAAAAGTTTAACTGTGTGTGCTTATTTTACATATTTTTTTTTTTTTAAAGTAAAAATTATATATGTTTTTGTACGAGTTTCTGCCTTCTGCTGAATGCTAAAAAGATGATGCTTTAAACACCAAATGGTTGATGGTACCCATTCACTTCCATAGTATTTCTTCCTCTATTATAGAAGTCAATGGGTGCCGTCAACTGTTTGTGGTGTTCTTCTTCACTGCAGAGAATGATGCTCTTCCTCTTGTTTTCCAGCTCAAATATCTGAACATTCTTAAATCGAGAAGCATTTACTGAAATATAAATGAGTTCATGTTTAAAACAAGAACTAATATCTGTCAGCGGCTAAGGAAAACGATTCAGTTGTTTCACAAACACAGACGGGGTGAATTTATGAATGAAAGTGTAAAAGTTCTGACACAAAACTTTTACACTTTCATTCATAAATTCACCCCGTCTGTGTTTGTGAAACGACTGAATCGCGGAATCCAGTCAAAAATAGAACTTGTTGTATAATGCAGAATGTCACGGGATTTGGCTATTTTTTAATGAATACATCTATATTAGGGATGTAAAATGAATCAAATATCGATATGGACTAGTGTATATGAATATTAAAGTTAAAAGAGACTACAATTGTACTACGTGTCTCTGGGAATGAGTGCTCAATATGTGCATTTTGCCGTTCAGATACACACGATGCTCGCAGTGTTTTCCCCCACGCTGGCCACGCCCCCAGCTATGACTAGATGCCGACTGTATCTATATGACGTTCCCACGAGTTAAAATGACGGTCCCACAAATTAATATCTCGTGGCCACGACATATTATCACGTTCCCACGAGTTATTATTTTGTGGCCACGACAAAACTAAGTAAACCGAACAAGTCATCTTACGGGCACCGTAATGCTAAATAATAAAATCACGTTACAAACATATGAATCACAATTTTTTAAATAGTCTTCACAATACAATTTTAGTATCAAAAGTTTACTTAGATTCTAAGGAAGCATGGAATATTAAAATATTTTATCAATGTGATCGGGAGGAAGATCAATTAATTTAATTTCGTAGTAACTAACCATGTTGCATTCAAATCGATAAAAAAAAAATCAAGTTAATGAGCAGTGTGCACTATTTTGGGAGATCAAAGAAAAAGCACCCAATTAAGCATATATTTAAAATACCTTGGGACTCACAAACAGACCACTAACTGCAAGTAACTAACCACTGTGGTATGTAACAATTTAATACAAAAGTTTAAAACTAAAGTTACTTTGAACTTTACTTTGATTCATGTAGAAGATTAACGGGAATGGCATGAGAGAGGAATTAAAAGTGAAAAAAGAAAATAAAAAGAACAAATGTGTGGAATATAGCCTGTGATGTTTAGATAATTTATATTTTCCATTTCCAGACACATTGGTGGAGTCTTAACTGAGAAACTGAACAATGCAAGTCATTTCACCATTTTATTGTATATGTAAAAAAATATTACAAATTGAGTAGAACATAAAAATTAAGGAACTAAATGTCCACCAGGTAATCTTACATAAACATTAAATTGTTATAACTGTCAACACACCCACATTAAGTACTTTATTTATACAGTAAACAAATGTGAGTTACTGATTTCCAGAATCAAAATGGACATCTGGTTTAATTTTGGTGCAAAATCATGAACTATACATCAGCTCACCCTCTGTTTGCAATAAAACACTATTGCTCATTTGTGTTTTACAAAGACTGTTTTCTCTATTAATCACGAAAACGGAAACAAAACAAGAAATACAACATCACTCTTTGGTGATCCTCTGCTTCAGCAAAGTCTGACAGTTTCAAGATGGTGTTGAACGGTTTTCATCATTTAAAAATCCTGTCGAATATTCTCTTTGTTCTCATCACCCTGTTGCCGTTTCATCTGTGCCACTTCGTTCTCCAGCTGTACAATGGCTCTCTCAATCTCATAGTTCTTACTAACCAGAGACACCCAGCTGTAAAAACATAAGCAGAAATGCTTCCATCAGAGCGGAGCAAACTAAATTCAATTTCTAGAAATGTCATATAGAAATATAATCAATTTCATATAGAAACAAAATAAAGTACTTACTTTGACTCAAGTTCTCGTAATTTGGCTCCTCCAGCCAGCTGATCATTTTTGCGCTGCCAGTTCAGGTCCTGTATCTGCTTTCTGAAAGGAGAATAGAAATATTAAGATTCATTTTGAAAGCTAGTTTAATAGATTGTGCACAATCACAATATATAACACCCATACGTAAAGTAAATTACATTGACCAACAAGTCACTCACCTAGCCTTCTGTAGTTCCTTTTGTGCATTTTCAATCATTAAGGCCAAGTTACTGTTTCACAGAGAAGACAACAAATTACGATCAACAAAAAATAATCCACAAACAGAACTCAGAATTGTTTATATTTTCTATTTATATTGTGAAATTAAAGAAATAGCATTTTAATCCTGTAAGCTTTTTAGTCATGACCCCGCAAATAGCTTTCACCATTTTTAAACTGACTTTAACCCCCCTAATGTAATACAAAGTAGGTCAGTCCTATATTAAAGGAATAGTTCACCCAAAATTGATCATTTGCAGAAAATCTAGTCACCCTCAGGCCATCCAAGATTTAAATGAGTTTGTTTCTTTGTGTGAACAGATTTGGAGAAATTTAGCATTATATCACTTGCTCGCCAATGGATTCTCTCTGCAGTGAATGGGTGCCGTCAGAATGAGTTCAAACAGCTGTTTAAAAACATCACAAGTAATCCACTCAACTCCAGTCATCAATAAACATCTTGTAAAGCTAAAAGCTGCATCTTTGTATAAAAACAAATCCATCATTAAGTCTTTAACTACACTCCATTGCTTCCAGCTAAACCGTGTCATATCTAGGGCTGTCACATCCAAAATAAGTTTCTGTTTACATGTGTGCGTGTACTGTGAATATTTGTTTACATGTATATACACATACATATTTAGGAAAAATATAGGTTTATATAATAAATTATACGAATATAAATATAAAGATGTAAACATGCAAATATTTCCAAAATATATACTTTGTGTGTATTCATATATACACACACATATATGTTTTGTAAACATTTTTTATTTTGGATGCGATTAATCACGTTTAATTGTTTGACAGCACTAACTCTATCCATAATATTGCTTTCTTCAATGAAAGTCACCTTAACTGAATTGTTAAAGTACTATGTACAGATCAAGCACAGCTTACAAGCGGTTTAATGTTAAAACACCTTGATGATGGATTTATTACAAAAACACAGCTTTTCACTTTGAGATGTTAACTGATGGACTAGAGTCATGTGGATTATTGTGATGTTTTTATCAGCTGTTTGGACTCTTATTCTGATGGCATCCATTTACTGCAGAGGTGAGCAAGTGATGCAACGCAACATTTCTCAAATCTGTTCCAATGAAGAAAAACTCATCTGCATTTTGGATGGCCAATAGTTGGTATGCTACACCACCTGTCATAATTTATGATTGATGACTTTGCCCTTTGACCCCACCCCTTAGGGACTTACCTTTTAATGGTCGCAGATGTGGTTACGATGTGTTACAACATGTGATATCACATCTGTTTGTAATAAATTATGATTATGTCATCAGCTGTGAAATTACTCAATATTTACAATATCCATGATGAATGATCGGCAGCTGTGATATGACATCAGTTTTGTGATATATCATGTCACTAGAGATTAACCTCATGACAAGTGTTATAACATCTGTTTGTAATCTTGATACCGGACCTCCGGTATGCGCCAGCTGCTTTATAATATATCATGCTTAGCTGTTGTACCGTGGATGCGTTATGATACCCATTTGCAATATATTTACCCGACCTTCGGTTAAAATAAGAGAACGGTCACGCTGTCTGTTAATGTACGCATCTGAAGTGTCTGTGCAGGACATAATGCATTATTTATCGGCTCTAAGGTATAGGACAAATTCTCTTATTGGCTCGATAAAAATAACAGAAAAATGTAAATTTATCAGCCGATATTGATATGGTGGCCGATATATCGTGCATCCCTAGATGATTATACATGTTTGTGTTTTTCCCAATCCTGGTAAAAGAAACATTTATTTTTTATTTTTAGTGATGACTAAAACTACTTGAAATGTTTTGTTTTATATTGTGTGTTCCCAAAATATATTCTCATTTCATTTAAAAGAAGAGAATAAGACTCGGGACGACTGAATGTGCACGTGTGCATGTGTGTGTGAGAGAGAGAGAGAGAGAGAGAGACCTTTTTCCTATAGTCTGTCTGAATGTGTGTCTGAATGTGTGTGTGTGGAGGGGGGAGATACCCCTGATTCCTTTAGTCTGAATGTGTGTCTGTGTGTGAAAGCGAGAGAGAGAGTAAGTTTTCCGAAAGTGAACATGTAAAAACTCAGGGATCCCCTCTCAGTCTCGTATCTGCTGTTCTGCTCCTCTTTGCACTCTGAATTCAGCTTCAACTATCAACTGGCATTGTGTGAGATGTAATATCCATACCAACCCCTGAAAAATTTAAGACATTTGTAATGATTTATTTTTATTCATCAAGCTAAACATTTTTATTACTTTATTTTCAATTCAGTATACAATGTTATTTTTTTATATTGCTGAAAATCAGAAAAACAACCATTAGAATGAGTGTGTGTCATTTTATTGCAATATTTCAAATATTTTATTATTACTCATTTATTGACTCATTTAGTGATGTAATTTTATTTTAAACATCAATGCATTGACAACACGGTCAATGTCCACAACAATAATCAACATGAATTTTTCTCTCTAAAAATGTATATTCTTTTACTTATTTTTCAAATTGTCCCTAAACCAATATCTCTCTCACATCTGTGAAGGATGACCAAAACCCACCGGATAAGACCCTTCAGTTTGATTTAAACAGATGTCGCATAGCATACTACAGGTCCGGCATCTGTATTACAAACAGGTGACTGTATTGGATGACATAACCACTATCTCATTTCATGAAATATCGCAAACAGATGTCATAGTGCATCTGCGTGCATTAACGGACGGTGTGACCGTTCTCAGGTTTTGTACAGAAACTGCAGAATGAAATTCCAGGACTTTAAGCACTACTTTATTGGTTTTCAGGGACTAAAATCAGAGATCTCACTTATCAAACAATGTTGTTATTATCTTTCAAATTCTAATATACTAATTAAAAACTTTAACATTTGAAAGGATATTATGGAAAAGTTAGATTTTTTTTTTCATGAATTTAATTGACCTGAAGAATGAAAGCTGTATCATACACTTGGGAAATAAGATATTTCACCACTTATCAACACTAGTGTGTGACAATACACTTAGCTCACAAGATATACAAATACTTGGTTCACTATAATGAGTCAATATTTAAATATACTATTTTTAAAATCACAAAAATGTAAATGCAGTTGTATTTTGAAATATTTGAACTAATCTCGGGCTGTAACTAAGGATTATTTTGGTAATTAAGTAATCCACTGATTATTTTGACAATTGAGTAATCTGATATTTTTTAGTAATACAAATAGACCTAAGTGAAAAACAGGCTTTAGTATGGCTATTTATATATAAACTAAGGATGACGCAAAAATAATTGGTTCAAATAAAGTATCAAAATCAAGTAAATACATGGTTTTATTGAACAACCCTGAAAAAATGGGCATACATAATTTAATATGCCTACACACAATATGAATATAACCAACTCAAGTATATTATGCACCATAACAAACACCTTCAGAGGGCGCCAACGGCCTGACGATGGTTCATTTTTAAAGTGTGATTCAAGGACTTTAAATCCATGTAATTTTAATATTTGGCCACCTGCAAACTCGAGCGAGGATTTTAATTTATTTTAAATTGAGAAATATGTCGATGAACTCACTGCGTTGGCATGGGTTTATAAATGATTTACGATACAAATCTAGTGAGATAACTATCTTCCTAGATGAATGTAATGCTACACAAACTCACAGCATATGTAAAGGAAGAGTTTGTGTCCCAAGCGGCTGAGATGGAGATGTGCTCCATGCTTGTACCGTATTTTCCAGACTATAAGTCACACTTTTTTTTCATAGTTTAGCTGGTCCTGCGATTTATAGTCAGGTGCGACTTATTTATCAAAATTAATTTGACATGAACCGAGAGAAATGAACTAACAGAAAACATTACCGTCTACAGCCGTGAGAGGGCACTCTAATGCTGCTCTGTGCTCCTGTAGTCTACACTGAGCAGTAGGGGTGTCACAATTCTCCAAATCCTCGATTCGATTGCATTTTCGATTCTAAGGTCACGGTTCGATTCGATTCTCGATTTTTACATTTATTCTCTTTAAAGCACAGATTGTCATTTTTCAAACTAGACTTTTATGTAATATAATATCTGACCTTTGTTTGCAATGTACCACATTACACTGTCAAATTTAAAACTTTTATTAACAACATAATGTAACAATAACTTATATCTTTAGTCAATTGAAAACTTAAAATAAACTGCCATCCAGTTTCTCTTTTGTAAGTGCAGTCACAAAAGATGACATTCAAGTTCATAACAAAACAAACAAAAACAATAAAAAATGACTAAACTAACCTTCAAATATTACGATGTATCTATTTAAAAGATTAAAGATAAAACGCTTGTTAAACACTTCACTGTCATTCATTTAGATTTATATATATATATATATATATATATATATATATATATATATATTTATTATGTATGTATGTACAGTATGTGTGTGTGTGTGTGTGTGCATCATTACAGTCTGTAAAATATGGGTATCTCTTATTACAAGACTGCAATCACTAGCAATCAGAAGAATTCCAGTTAATCAAGTATCTACAAAAGATCTACTCTATAAACAATGCATTAAATTACATTAAAGACAAAAATAAATTTAAACAAGCAAAAGAAATGATTACTCGCATGTATCTGGTCCACTGATGAAGTCATGGGTCAAGTCAAGTGAATTATTAATCATTTTCTAACAGGCGTCGAATACTGACTTTAGGAAAAGGGGAATAACCAATGACATTTGAGATAACAACTAAAACAGCAAGCCCCGCCCCACGACTGACAAAAATAAAATTGTTCGCGTGAGCAGAGGTGAGATGATCGAGCGCGAGGATGTGGGGAATGAGCATGCGCGCGCGAGGGCTTTTATTTCGCGCAGAGTACATGTCACGCGCGCGAGAGTTTGAAATGAGCTCGTGGGCTCCCGTTTCTTCGCATCCAATTCAGTTTTCCTCTCGCGGAAGCCATATAACGCGCGCGCCAGCATCAGTTGAATGCTCGGTTATTTTTGTCATTGATTTGCCGTCATACAACATGGGGGCGTGGCAGCATCGACGATTCCATTTTTTAATTCGAAGTTCGAGACTGTGACTTAATTTCGATCGATTTCGATTTAAAATCTAAATCGTGACACCCCTACTGAGCAGCATAGAGCGCCCTCTCGCGGCTGTAGACGGTAATGTTTTATCTTGGTTCTTGGGTCTAAATAAATGCCCGGTGCGACTTATATATGTTTTTTTCCTCGTCATGACGTATTTTTGGACTGATGCGACTTATACTCAGGTGCGATTTATAGTCCAAAAAATACGGTAAATTATAACAGTGCAACACAAAATGCATCAGACTTTAAATGCATTGCCAAATGAAACCCTAATGAACAGCACATGCAATAAAAGAACGAACAATATAATGCAATCACTATCAAAGTGATCGCGAGACTGCTTTTCACCTGAAGGAGTAAAATCACAAAACGGCTCTGTATTTATATCAGACACGCTGCATCGTTAATTTTGCGTATACTCATTTCATATGTAGTGCCCTTTAAAAACTAAAGTACTTTTCAAGTACCTTCTCAAAAATATGGCTATTTTTAATGGTTTTCCAGGACCTCAAAATAAAATTAAAAAGAAATCAAGTACTTCAAGCACTTTAAGCACCTTGGACAAACCGGGTATCTTAACGCATCCGCAGTACAACAGCTAAGCATGATATATTATAAAGCAGCTGGAGTATACTGGAGGTCCGGTGTCTATGTTATAACAGATGTTATAACACTTGTCATAAGGTTAATCCCTAATGACATGATATATCAGAAAACAGATGTCACATCACAGCTGCCGATCATTCATGGATATTCTAAAGAATTACATATGCATAATTTATTAAAAACAGATGTTATATCATGTCATACCCACAGCTGCGACCATTAAAAGGTCATAAGCTTAATCCCCAAGGGGGCCGGTCAAAGGTCAAAGTCATCAATCATAAATTATGACTAATACACTAACAACTATGGCCTTAGGGTGGCTACACTTATGTTTTCTGGCGTGTTCACTTACTCATTAGACACCTTCCATGCATTAGATCCATACTGAGCCATGAGCTCGAGGTTTTCAATGCGCACTGCCTGGTGCTCCAGCTGGGCCATAGAGTTATTGACACAGTCCTGCCATGCTGTGATGTCATTCTTCTGCCCAGACGTTGGAGCAGGAAGCTCATATCTAAGAAAACAAGCACAAGAAGGTAGATTTAACAGCAAACAACTCACTTTTTTTAGATAAGAATGTAGACTCAAAATTAGCCCAACCAACACATTTAGGCCTTCCTGTAGCTCAAAAGGTAGATCATGGCATTAGCAATGCCAAGATCATGAGTTTGATTAAACCAAGAACTGATAAAAACATGTACCTGGAATGCAGTACAAGTCTCTTTGGATAAATGGATGTGAATCTGTACATTGTATGTAATCAACAGTGAAGCTAGTTTGATTATTGAAACATCACTTATCCATTCAGTTTCACTTATTTTAGCTGTACTGCAAACTGTTATCATATTTTATTTTATCATAATGCAAAGTGCAGTAAATCAGTGTATACAGAAAATAGCTTACTTCTGCAATGCAAAATAAGGTGGATTGGATTATGCTAGTGTCATACTTCACTGGGAAATAGGCTGCTACAAGCTATTAATATTAGCGCTGCCTTTTCGCCCAGAGACATCTGTAGATTGGAAATGTTCTTGTGCCTCGTTATTCATTTTGTGCTAATGTTAGTGATGTGCATATAAAGTTATCATGGCTGTTGGTGAAAGTTACATTTTAAATTACATTTACCACTACTGGTATATTGCCATAAAATATTCAAGTATCACACTCCCTGTTCTTTCTTTGAAAAGCTAGTATATGTGGGTTTCAGACATGTGAGTAAGGCCCATCTTATTATCAATATTATTATTTTACAATATCCACAAACAAATTTGATGAAAAGACTGTTAATCAAGGCTCTGTTGCTTGGAATATGGTTCCCATAAATATACAAAAGAGTAAAGGCAAGTATGCGTTGCGAAGAAAATGTGAAGGTATGCTTATATAAATGTTTATGTGCTGCTACTGCTAGAGGTATACTTTTGTAATTGCTGTAACTGTACTTGGGATCTTTTTTCTTATTTGTATGAATTTTGTTTTGTACAGATATGTAGACCCCAGGAAGATTAGCCAACAATTTGTGGAAGCTCATAGGGATCCAAATAAACAAACAATAGATTCATTATAATTTAATTTAACTTCATTAAACTAGAAGAGGTTACATTAAGCAGAACACAATATTGGATTTGACCACCTGTAACAGAAACTTTACCTCTTCATACTGAGCAGCTCCATGGGTTGACGAGCCGACAGTCTCTCAAACTCATTCCTCATGATATCAGTCTAGTGAGAACAACATAACACTAAGATTATTATGCGAACATGAAGATTATAGTACAGAAGGAACAGAACGGGTATTTTTCTTTCACCTCAAAAGCAGAGAAATCTGGCGTGGGAAGATAGCTCAGATAGTTCTTGGTTG
>NC_068403.1:330437-369660 GCF_023724105.1 Carassius gibelio | reverse complement strand
TCTCCTTTTTTGTCCAGGCAATCTGGTAATTGAAAAAGTGCCACATACTGCTCCTCCTCCCCAAATGATGGTCAATCAGCAGATCTCTCCCAGTCACAACCACCCAGGTAAGCACTCAGGACAGATAAACCTGGCCCAGCTGAGGTTGCAGCACATGCAGCAGGCTGCAATCGCTCAAAAGCACCAGCACCAGCACCAACAGCAACAGCAACAACAACAGCAGCATCAGCAACAAATTCAGCAGCAGATGCGCATCGCCTCACAGATGTCCCAGCATCCCAGGCAAGGAGGTCCACCACAGATAACCAGTATACAGCAACCGGTAAGTAAGAGATTAGATCTTTCCTGCTTTTCCACACATGTCTGGTTTATTCTGGACCAGTATAGATGTGCTGTTTAACTAGGAAAGCTTGTAAAGCTGGAAAACCTGGTTGACCAGCTCTGTTTTTCGGTGAAAGTTGATGACCATTAAGGTTTTTCTGGTTAAGCTTCATATTTTTCAGATGAACATTGTTAAACACAAGGAAGATTTAATTTTGAAATAACTGTACAATTTGTTCAGAATGGATGTCAGCAAAATTATTGTCATCTGAAGTGTTTGTTCCTGGCCCGGCTGTCATTTCTTTCTCTGTCTCGCTTTTCAGCCACCTAGGCTCATTAGTATGCAAGCCCTCCAGAGGGGTGGGGTCAATGGCTCCTCCCACATGTATCCACCTCATCATCTGCGCATGGTATCAGCGCAGAACCGCATGTCTTCAGCGCAGCCCCGACTCAACGGGCAACCGTATCCTATGATGCAGCCTCAGTTACAGAGACAGGTCAGTGCAGAGGCTCTAGCAGGTCATATGATTAAAAAAAGAAAAATTAAGATGTCTCTCTTTTCCTTCTCTGTTTTTGATTGTTTTGAAAAGAGAGAATTTTTTATTTTTTATTTATATTATTTATGGTTGCAAAGGGTGGAACATTTCCGGTAATTTTCCAGAAACTTCCAAAATTTCCAAACATTTTGGAAAATTTTCTGCCTCATTGCAACCCTAATTTTATTTTGTCTGAAACATGATGTAAGAAATATCATACTACATTATTTATTGTATTATTACTTTTTTTTTAATTAAGTAATTATTGTGATTAAGGAGAGTGAGCATTTCTGTTATTGACACCAACAAAACATGTGACATTGGCTCCTGTAAGTAACATGACATAAAGCCCAGGATTAGAAATGTAAAAATATGAACAGTGTTAAAATATGAACAGTGTTTACTTTTGAAAAATATTTATTGCATATTAAACAATAGCTTGTCTGTATGTAGAATCTTTATAACAATAATGTAATCATTATACGGGACAGTGATACTGATATTGATCTCATATATGAAAATGTGTAATAGTAATATTTCTATATTTTAAATAGTTTTATTTTAGATTCAATAGTTTTAGTTTAGTTTCGTAGCACTGCTTACTAGGGCTGGGCAATATGTCAAACATTTCTTATCGATAATCGCTTTTAAAAATATAGTGAAATCTGATAATTTCATCTATCTAAGCCCCACCTCCACCACGCTCCGCCCCCGTCGAGATAACATTGCCGACATGCTCCATAAACACACACCAGGTTCAGCTTTGTCTTAATTATTACTTCAAAGATTGGTTTGACTTTTTTTAGTTTGTGCTTAAACTAATAGAAAACATTAGCTTTGCTGTTATTTTGGTGTTGCTAATAATTTCCCCTCTGTTCTTATCAAATTTGTGTTTGAAATGAATTTCATTTTGTGAGAACTGTTGAGAAAAAGAAATAAGCCCCTTTCACACTGCACGTTGGTCCCGGAAAATTGCCGGGTCACCTTCTGTATGAACGCAAAAACATCCTGGGATTGATCCCGGGTCGGGGATGTAGTAACATTGCCGTGTTCAGTCCCAAAACTACCTCTGTGTGAACAAAAGCCACTAATGCAGTAAAGGGTGTGTCGTAGTGATGACGCGTGTTATTGTGCGACTCTTTTACCAGGTGTTTTGAAGGCAGATCAACGTTTGCGACAGATCGTTCACCAGCTTAAGTGAAAGTTAACCTGCACAGCGTTTTCGACTCGTAAATTACACATCACATCCTGATGTCATGTGTCTTTAAGGGACTTTTACGGGTTGTGTGTGAACGCACACACAGATTCCGGGTAATCACTGGCAGTGTGAAAGGGGAAAAAACTAGCGCCCCGGGAACAATTGCTGGGACACATTACCCGTGTATTTTCCGGAATCGCAGTGTGAAAGGGGCTGTAGAACCCCATTTTAAGTTCATAATGGGGAAGTTGGACATTCTGGCGATGATTGTAAGAATGATAAATACATGTTGATGTCATTATAATAATGTCTTGAATAAAATATGCCTATTTTCCGATGTTTCTCTTTCTTTTTGGCATTTTCGCCTGTGTAGACACGTTTCATGATGGTAAGTTCAATTTCCTTATTTATAACAATTAGCTTTGGTTTTAAACTTGTAGTAAATCTATAATGTATTTGATTTTATAGTTTTTTTTTTATATAAACATTATAGTTTTTTTGCAAATGGATTACGAATTTATAGTGCTTTATCTCAGCTTAATTTGACAATTTTATTGTATACACGGTTTAAAAAATCTTTACAAATATTGCACTGAAATTATTGCAGGAATTTGCTTATTTTAATTGTAGCCTACCTTTCATGTTTTTGTTTTTTCATCATCATACATTGTTTAAATAAATATTCAGAAACGCATGCAGTGTTACTTTGTCTTTTTTTCTGTTTAACTTTTATTAAACAGCAGAAAATAAAATAGGCTTATACTCTAAATAAAGATAAATTATATTGGAACGCATCTCCAAAATAATAGCATACACAGATGCACTTTGCCATTACAGTAGTCAGCACTGAACAACAGACAAATAAAATATAAGCGGTTGGAAATTCATTACCTGACTGTTAACATTGTGATACTTACGAGACATCGTCGATATATGATAATATTGTGAAATCGCCCAGCCCTACTGCTTACACATTCTTATTCATACTCAAATTATATTTATAAAGACATTCAGTGTCTTTAATACAGAGGCTTATGGTTTTCTGATGTTGTTTACTTTGTCTTGCCTTTCTTACAGGACTAAAATAAACAACACATTCCACATTAAGAAAAAAGTAAATGTACTTGCTGTATCAAAGAACTTTTGCCATTTTCCAACACCTTTCCCTTTTTTTCCCTCATAGCACTCTAATCCTGGGCATGCTGGGCCCTTCCCTGTGGCGTCGCTACACAACATTAGTGCTGCCAACCCCACCAGTCCTACCAGTGCCAGCATAGCCAATGCCCACATTCACCGTGGCCCCACTAGTCCTGTTGTCGCCCCCATAGAGCTCATACCATCAGTCACCAACCCCGAAAATCTGCCCTGCCTGCCTGACATCCCTCCCATTCAGGTAATGTACCGTTGCATTTCCTTCGACTGACTGTCAGATTAATGTGGAATGATATAGATCTGGCCTGGTAACCCAAAGGTTCTAAGTTCAAACCCCAGAAAGTGTGATCATGAGGACACAAATCTAATAATCGGGTGGAAATGTAATAAAGGACCTAAATGTAATAACATTTGGGCTTAAATGTAATAAACCATTTAAATGTAATAACTTTTGGGCCTAAATGCAATAAAGGTTTTAAACATAATTAGGTTTAAGGCACCCAAGGCAACGAGACTAAGACAATCTCTGTTCTCTGCTATTATTGTTTTTTATATAACAGACGCTTCCTTAACCAAAGCAAAATTAAACAAAGCTGAATTGATTTAGAGCTCGTGTTGCAAAAACAAATTTAGTTTTTGTAATTTTCAGCTTGAAGATGCTGGTTCGAGCACACTGGGTCACATTCTCAGTCGATATATTTCTGCTAGTTCATATCCTGCTGTTGGCCCAACCAATCCCTCACCGGGACCTTCTACACATTCCCCAGGATCGTCAGGTACTTGCTGCGTCAATTTTTATCATGGATTGTTTGGAAAAATTTGCATGCATTTAAATAATGTCATTATAATATTCATGCACATAAGAATTTGGAATGTATAGTATTTATATGTTTAAAATATGCCATATTCATCTTACTCTTGGTAAAATATGGAAAAAACTCCTATCCAACCAACCTGGGGGCCCAAGGCTACACTAGTTGCCTAGCTCAGTGCCTCTGGTTCTGTAAGGCAAAGTCTCCCATCCAACCATATGCACCAACCCCGGAGGCTCAGGCTGCATTAGCCCCAAGACCATTATTAATGCCATATGCTACTTCACCACACAGCCCTACAGTGGGGCTCGAAAGTTTGGGCACCCCTTGCAGAATCTGTGAAAATGTGAATATTTTTAAAAAAATAAGAGAGATCATTCTAAATGCATGTTATTTTTTTATTTAGTACTGTCCTGAGTAAGATATTGTACATTAAAGATGTTTACATTTAGTCCACAAGACAAAACAATTGCTGAAATTATTAAAATAACCCCATTCAAAAGTTTGGGAACCCTTGGTTCATAATACAGTGTGCTGTTACCTGGATGATCCACGACTGTCTTTCTGTTTTGTGATGGTTGTGCAAGAGTCCTTGTTTGTTCTCAGTTAAACTGAGAACTGTTCTTCAGAAAAAATCTTTAAAGGGTTAGTTACCGAAAAATGAAAATTATGTCATTAATAACTCACCCTCATGTCGTTCCAAACCCGTGAGACCTCCGTTTATCTTCGGAACACAGTTTAAGATATTTTAGATTTAGTCTGAGCGCTCAGTCCCTCCATTGAAACTGTTTGTACGGTCTATTGTCCATGTCCAGAAAGGTAAGAAAAACATCATCAAAGTAGTCCATGTGACATCAGAGGGTCAGTTAGAATTTTTTGAAGCATCGAAAATAGCAAAACTACGCCTTTTATTCAGCATTGTCTTCTCTTCCGTGTCTGTTGTGAGAGAGAGTTCATAGACACAGAAAAGAAAAACACCAGGGCTCTGTTTTAATCATTCTTGGGGACTTTAATAAAGCCAATCTCTCCCGTGAACTGCCAAAATACAGACAGCATGTTACATGTCCCACCAGAGACAGTAATATACTGGATCACTGTTATACCACAAAGGATGCATATCACTCTGTACCACGAGCAGCTTTGGGACGTTCTGATCACTGTCTGATCCATCTTATACGGTCCTACAAGCAAAAACTTAAATCTGCTAAACCTGTAGTAAGGACTGTGAAGAGATGGACCAGCGAAACAGAGCAGGATTTACAACCTTGTTTTGACCTCACTGATTGGAGTGTTTTTGAAGCTGCTACCACCGATCTGGATGAACTCACAGAGACTGTAACATCCTATATTAGTTTCTGTGAGGATATATGCATTCCTACCAGGACTTATTTAACATTCAACAATGATAAGCCATGGTTTACAGTAAAACTCAGACATCTTCGTCAGGCCAAAGAGGATGCCTACAGAAATGGGGACAGAGTCTTGTACAATCAGGCCAGGAATACACTGAACAAAGAGGTTAGAGCGGCTAAAAAGACCTACACTAAAAAGTTGGAAGACGAGTTTACTTCAAACGACTCAACTTCAGTGTGGAGAAGACTGAGAGCCATCACAAACTACAAGACACCATCCCCTTGCACTGAGGCTAATCAACGACTTGCTAACGACCTGAATGAGTTTTATTGTAGATTTGAAACCCCCAACACCCATTCTGACAATCTCTTTACACAACCATTAACACCTCCTGCAATCCCCCTCTCCATACCTCCTGCTCTTCAAATCTGTGAAGATGATGTGTGCCAGGTCTTCAAGAAGAACAAAAGAAGAAAAGCACCAGGCCCAGACGGCGTTACACCAGCCAGTCTGAAAATCTGTGCTGACCAGCTGGCCCCCATCTTTTCACAGATCTTCAACAGATCCCTGTTGTTGTGTGAAGTGCCTTCCTGCTTCAAACGCTCCACCATAATCCCCATTCCAAAGAAACCCAAGATAACAGGACTTAACGACTTCAGACCTGTGGCTCTAACGTCTGTCGTCATGAAGTCATTTGAAAAACTGGTTCTGGCTTATCTGAAGGACATCACTGGACCCTTACTGGACCCCCTGCAGTTTGCGTACCGGAGCAAACAGGTCAGTGGATGATGCAGTCAACATGGGATTGCACTTCATCCTGCAACATCTGGACAAAAAGGGACTTATGTGAGGATCCTGTTTTGTGGACTTTAGTTCGGCTTTCAACACCACCATCCCAACAACCCTCCAGACCAAACTGCAAACTGACCCAGCTCTCTGTTCCTAGCTCTATCTGTCAGTGGATCACCAGCTTTCTGACTGATAGGCAACAGTTAGTGAGACTGGGGAAATTCAGGTCAAACAGGTGCTCCACCAACACTGGTGCCCCTCAGGGATGTGTTCTCTCCCCACTGCTCTTCTCCCTGTACACCAACGACTGCACCTCTAAAGACCCCTCTGTCAAGCTCCGGAAGTTTGCAGATGACACTACAGTCATCGGCCTCATCCAGGACGGTGATGAGTCTGCTTACAGACAAGAGGTTGAGCAGCTGGCTGTCTGGTGCAGTCTTAACAACCTGGAGCTGAACACGCTTTAAACAGTGGAGATGATTGTGGACTTTAGGAGAAACCCCAATGCACTTTCCCCACTCACCATCATGAACCGCACTGTGGCTGCAGTGGAGTCATTCAGATTCCTGGGAACCACCATCTCTCAGGACCTGAAGTGGGACAATCACATTGACTCTAAAAAGGCCCAACTAAGGTTTTACTTCCTTCGCCAGCTGAGGAAGTTTAACCTGCCACAGGAGCTGCTGAAACGGTTCTACTCAGCCGTCATTGAATCTGTACTGTTTACTTCAATAACTGTCTGGTTTGGTTCAGCAACAAAATCAGACATCAGAAGACTACAGAGAACTGTTCGGAATGCCGAAAGGACTATTGGTTCTCCTCTGCCCACCCTTCAAGAACTGTATACATCCAGAGTGAAGAAAAGGGCTCAGAAAAGAACTGAACTTCCCATCACTACTGGTGATCTGAAAACCGATGCAACCGGTTCTTGACTGGAGAACGAGTCAGTCTATTGTTTGTTATCTGGCTTGGCTCGGTGTTCATCTTCAGTTCTCTCTTCACAGCAGTTCAGTCAGTGTACTGTTTGATTAAATGACTCTGGGATATTGGTTTGTTTTAATTCAGAGGGAGTGTCAGCCACATTAAAAAAAAGTTAACAGCTAAAGTCATTTGTGGATTAATGCTTTTTGGAGACGAGAACCGTTTCAAACAATTCTAAGAAAATGATTCAAAGAAGATCCGGTTACATCAAATGATTCGTTCACGAACCGGATATCGTATAAGTCGTAGTTTTTGCTATTTTTGTACCAAAATGTATTTTCGATGCTTCAAAAAATTCTAACCGACCCTCTGATGTCACATGGACTACTTTGAAGATGTTTTTATTACCTTTCTAACCATGGACAGAAGACCGTGCACAGTTTCAATGGAGGGGACTGAGAGCTCTCGGACTAAATCTAAAATATCTTAAACTGTGTTCCTAAGATGAAAGGAGGTCTTACGGGTTTGGAATGACGTGAGGGTGAGTTATTAATGACATAATTTTCATTTTTCGATGAACTAATCCTTTAAGGTCCTGCAGATTCTTCAGTTTTCCAGCATCTTTGCATATTTGAACCCTTTCCAGCAGTGATTGTATGATTTTGAGATACATCTTTTCACACTGAGGACAATCGAGGCACTCAAACACAACTATTAAAAAAGGTTCAAACGTTCACTGATACTCCAGAAGGAAACAAGATGTGAAAACTTTTGAACACAATGAAGATGGACAAATTTTTCTTATTTTGTTGAAATAATTTTTTTTTTCATTTAGTTTTGCCCTTCATAAGCAACAGAATATACTTGTATGTTTCCCAGAACACAAATTAAGTACAATTTATCTTGATCTTCAAATTCCAGAAGTTTTCACCCCAGTCATGGATCATCCAGACAACCACACACAGTATTAAGGACCAAGGGTTACCAAACTTTTGAGTGGGGTTATTTTAATAATTTTAGCAATTGTTTTGTCTTGTGGACTAAATGTAAACATCTTTTATGTGCAATATCTTACTCAGGATGGTACTAAATAAAAAATAACATGGATTTAGTTTATGAAAATTCACAGATTCTGCAAGGGGTGCCCAAACTTTCAAGCCCCACTGTATCTCACCAACAACTCCAGCTTGCATATTCATTCATTGCTGTGCACCAGTGTTACGATAACAAAATTATCAAAAAACTAATTTTGGTAATTGAAATAAAAAAACAATTAATGGTTGAAAAGTTTTGCTTGCCTGGTCTGAACCTGAGCTTGTGTTCCCCCCCTCCCCCTGTCAGTCAAGCTCATCAGGAAAGTGAGTGAAACACAAACACACATTTATATCAAATAATACATCATTAATAGCAGTTCACTTCTGCGATTCAGTATGATTGGATTCACATTAGCAGCAAACCGTACCAGAGTTCACATGAACCGTACCCCAGACCACCCATTTAAAGTGGACTTGGGTACGGTTTGCGGGTGCACACCTGAGTTCGGAAGACAGCGTTCACATTATCCAGACAAACCGAACTCTGAAGTCAGTCGAACACTGGTGCACACCAATAGTGCTAGTGTGAAAGGACCCTAATTGTGGACCCTAACTCTTGGAAATTGACAAAAATATGCATTATTAAAACTTAGGCTTTTTAGATGTATTTTTTTTTCCTCAGCTATAACAATGACTGTTATCGTGTAAATTTTCTAAAAGATTTAATTCTTTTAACGCTTTCCATGACTCCTCTTCTCTAGGTTTATCTAATTCTCACACTCCAGCTCGTCCATCCAGCACGTCAAGCACTGGCAGCAGGGGCAGGTCAGCATTTGCATTTTTTTACCTTAGTCATTTAAAGTATAAAAAAAATAAAGTAATTTGTTTCTGTTCTTTGATATTAATACTTGCATTAATATCAGCAGTTGTTGATTATAGCTTAGAAACTATGTATCTTTAAAAAAGAGACATTTGAATAAAAAATAGTTATTTGTGTCTTCTGTTTTTGCTTATGTGTGTGGGTTCAGTTGTGGGTCAGCTGGTAGACCTGGGACGGGGAACACTGCAGTGGACCAGGTGAAGGTCAAACAGGAACCGGGAGTTGAGGAAGAATGTAGCTATTCTGGAGCAAACGTCAAAACGGAGCGCTGTAAAGATGGCAGACGGAGTGCTTGCATGGTATTTATCTTCAACTTAGTTTCTTTTTGGGTCTAAGAGATACAGTTTGTTTCTTGTTATACGATGTCTTACTGTTGTTGTTCTTCTTCCTCAAACCAGATGAGCAGCCCAGAAGGAAGCCTAACTCCCCCTCTTCCTGTCCTTGGCTCGGTGTCAACCGGTTCAGTCCAGGACATTTTAAGAACACTTGGTGAAAATGTTAAATCAGAACAACAGAGCAATCAGCGCTCATCCTGTACAAAGCCAAACTCCAGCGCACCTCTAACCAATGGGACCACCGCGTCAAATGGTAGTCAGCAGGGGAGCACCGCTAACGCCAACAGCCAGACCACTGTGGGAAAGGAAGACGACCCGAACGAGGACTGGTGTGCCGTTTGTCAGAATGGAGGAGAACTACTGTGCTGTGATCGCTGTCCTAAAGTCTTCCACATGACCTGCCATATCCCAACACTCAAATCTTCTCCCAGGTGAAGAATGTGGCTTTATTTATCCAGAGAATGCAACACACTTAATTCAGCATTAATGCTGTTTTTGTGTAGTACGTCTGGGCTGGTAACTGAAAGTTTATGGGTTTGAACCCTACAAGGTGCAATCGGTGGACTATTAGCAGTTGAAAGCTGAAATAATAATAAAACAATAGAATGCGCTAGTGTTAGACATTTTTATAATAAATAAACCGAAAACAAGTAGATTGAATAAAAGAAGAATAGAAAATGCATTGATATTATACTACTGCGCCCACAGGGGATTGTTGACTCTAAAAAGGCATGGTGGTATAATATCAATGTTAAATTATATTGTTAATTATTCTTTTTTTTCACAGCTTGTTAGACCTTGCACTAATATTTATCTCTGGTAAACAAATTGAGCAGAGAGATAAATAACTGACCAATTTGTTTAGCCAGTCATTACAGAGAGGAACTTTACATATTGTGGTCATAAAAGTTCAGTAGCGTAACAGCTTGTAGGTCAGGGAGAGGGTTCTGTTTATGGTTCCAGAAATTTGACTAATATTAGTAAATGGACGTCAGGGTAAAAACAAACATTTATGAATGTTTTAAGGCTTTAATACATTTTTGTGTGTTAAATGATGTTATACCCTTATTCTGCTGCAGTGGAGATTGGATGTGCACCTTCTGCAGAAGTCTAGCAAATCCAGAGATGGAATACAACTGTGATGACGATCCACCAAGTAACAAGGACAAGAGTGAGACGGCAATGAGTCCAGAGGACCAGCGAGTGAGTCACACTGAGAAACAAACGCATAACAATCATATTCAGAAAATGAGTGAACTATGGGGAGCACATAGTACTTTAGCCCTAATTAGAAGACTGGCAAAGTAAGATTGCTTCATGAGGACAGTTAATTTATCCCAAAACGTCATACCAGACACTCTATAATGTAATATAAATTATGCACAGTATATTATTTGACAAACCGTAATGATGATGCTAAAAATGTAAACTTTAGTGACCCATCAATCATATATGGTCAACAAATCTTGTCCACCAGAGTTCCTCATTAATATACATTTCAAGTTTTTGCACAACTGCAGATTGTTAATGTTTCTTCTTCTCTCCTCTTCCTGTATTTTTAGCGTTGTGAGCGCTTGCTGCTGCACGTGTTTTGTCATGAGCTCAGTACAGAGTTTCAAGAGCCTGTTCCTACATCGGTGAGTTTCCATCAAGCCCACAATATCCTCATTTCCCATAAATGCAGACGTTTCTGATAAAGTGTTCTTAAAGGGCAAAGCTCAGATGTGTAATTGGACCATTTCTCAGTACCACTGGTATTATTTAATTGCTGCCTCTCTGCTAGGTCATTATCACTACTGCAATAAAGCTTCTAAAACAGCAACATCGCTCACATGTAGATCTGTAGTGACTCCAGTCATCTGTTTTCAAACATGGATTGAGCCTCTGGGCCATTTCCTGCTGTTATTTGTCATAGCAGGATTATGATTCTTGTGTAATTACATTATTGAGTGAATGCAATAATGCATCAGGCTGACAGGTAATAACAGTGATTTTGTATTTTCATTGGATTTGGTCTTATATACCCCCTGATTTTACTCACTTTTTTTTCATGACTACTTGAGTCTGTGGCTCTGTTTTAAAACCTAGTGAGCTGTACTGCTGTCTACATGGGGATTTCCAGCAAGCGATGTCATTGTTGTCAGATTTTGTTCCTGATATGAAATGTTGTTTACATTTCACACTGACATACAAACAGCTTGGTCTTTCTTCAGTCAGTTTTTCATGTAACATTTTTATTTTAGCTTCACTTTAATGAATGAATATGATTTTAATGGTTTTAGTATTAACTAACTACACTGGAGCAGAGAAAACCGAGCTTTAATACTGTTAAATAGTATTAATAGTTGTACTTTTTCCATTTAAGATGCACACATAATACCTCATGTTGAGTTGAAGGGTTTGGAAGAGATCCCCATGTTCAACATTATAGTTTTAATGCTGAAGCCTTGATTTCTCTTCAGGTACCCAATTACTATAAAATAATAAAGCATCCTATGGATTTGACCCTGGTAAAGCGGAAACTGCAGCGAAAACATCCTCTGCATTACAAGAGCCCTAAAGAGTTTGTGTCCGACGTGCGCCTGGTCTTTAGCAATTGTGCCAAATATAATGAGGTGAGTTCGGGGCATGTGTTTAACCTGTGTGGGGGTGCATGTAAGAAACACGTTTTTAGAGAGTATGAAATGCACTAAAGCAGCACAGCATGAGAACATGTGATGGATTTGCATGAGTTTACTGCCTCTTATGGTCACCAGTACTAACTATCTAAAGAATGGTTTCAGTCAAGCTGAGCATTAATCAGCGGCTGGATGTTGAGCTTGTGTTTGTCACAGGGCTAACACACTTTGTGGTGTTTCACGCCATTGAAGGGATGTTTATTTTAATGTTGCACAGTGTTTCGGTATGATACATTTGATTATTGTTCAGTATTGTTATTTGAACAATAAAGACGACAATCAAATGCATGATATGAATGCCAGTTTTCGCAGTCATTCACGGTTTCTGACATTCATTCAAGACCCCATGAAGCAAACTCCAATAGTTTGTATTTCCTGTTAATAATGGAAGTTTGGGCGGGTCTTGATTTTTTTTTCTTTTTTCTTTTATTTATTTATTTATTTATTTATTTATTTTTATTAATTAATTTATTGTTTAACGGCCAACATGCTTTAAATTGCAAGTTTTGCTAGACTTAATGAGGAACATTCTCATTCTAAAGAATACATTGAATTTCTCAGCTTTTTGTACTAGCATAGTATTAGTAACTTTAAAGTAAACACACCTGTAGTAAAACCGTCATTTTGATTTCATAGGGTCTTTTGGAGTCTGTATGTAAAGTCTACATGTTTAGTGAGTGTGAAACTGTAAAATACAACTAAATGGCTCTGATGCATTCAAACTTGCATCCCATGTACACAACTTATTACATTTCAGGTTTATACATCATGGAAGCTATTATTTTAGTATTGAGGTACTAAGATAGTTTTTATTAATATTTTTATATTTTCCATTTTCATTGTAATTTTTGGTAGTTTTTGTAAGAAAAATGGTTTTAGTTTCAGTTTGTCAACTAGTCTGTAATAACCCTGCCAAGTTACGTTTTTGATATCATTTTTACAATTTAGTTGATTATGAAAGTTTTAAGTGTTTATTGACAGCAAATCTCAGTCATGCCATTAGACATCAGCGACAGCTGGCTTTTTAAAGAGAGTGGCAATGCTTTAATCAAATATGCAATTATTACACTGAATGTTATAGAGAATTTTCAGCTTCTTTTTTACCAAAGGATGAGTACGTCCATTTTAGGTCGTTTCAGTGGATGGATTTGTTTTGTTTGGGAATTCATCACAGTGGCCACATTATGCTTGAAATTCACAAATAGGGTGTTAGTTGGTAGAAACGGTAGAAACATTCATGTTATGAACTGTTGCACTGCTATTGTGATGATTTCTAGGATTACTGAAATGTTATTTCTGTCCTTAAGATAACTGTAAAATGTGGTAGATATTTTACCATCTTCACAAAACTTCATGATTGTGGCATTCATGTCAAAGAAGCACGTTATTATGAGCTATTTCTAATTTTTCCATTTAATTTATCTGTTGCATTTTGTTTGTTTGTCATCATTACTGGCACAGTTTCGTATTTCTATTTCCCCCCCCATATTTTAAAGGCAAATCCCCTTCTAGTTTGAATTCTTGGTGAATAATATAGAGGCCGTTTTCTTATCCCTTCTAACTGAAAGGCATTTATTATGAGCAAACCGAAAATTGTGCTCCTTGGACATTTTTAAATCCAGATGAGGCTGTGACCTCACTGTGTGGATGGTATAAAATCTTTCTTCCCCCCCTTTTTCTTTTGAATTTTTTTTTTTTTTTTTTTTTGGTGTCGTGCCCTTTTTAGATGTCACGAATAATCCAGGTTTATGATGAGGAGAAAGAGAGTAATGTTCAGGTAAGATGTTTCGTACACCACACCGATGGGTTCAGCAGTGCTGGCACCCAAAGCATCTAAAATGGGAGTTTTAACTCTTTCTGTGCTTCTCTCCTCTTCCTCATCCTCCTCACCCGTTCATCCCTGGGCCTGCATTTCACCTGCTCTCCCCTCGCCCTTCCTCACATTTCCACACTCTTTCCCCTCTCCTCCCTCTCCTAGGCCGACTCGGAAGTGGCAGAGGCCGGCAAAGCCGTGAGTCTGCATTTCGAAGAGAAACTGCTTGAGATTTTTCCCGAACAGACGTTCCCAGTAGTCGTGGAGAAGGAGATGCGAGCGGAGGCCGATAAGGATTCGGAGGACTCTGATGATGACGTCGTACAACCGAAACGCAAACGCTTAAAAGTGGACACCGAGAAGCTGTTGCACTTCAAGTGAAGAAAATGAGGAAACATCTGCGAGAAATAAACGGTCTTCCTCTCAAGCTCAGTCTTATTTTGCCTTCTGAAGGGTGGAATAATGCTGGAACTGATGCGAGTCAAATACTTTTTTTTTCATGTTCTCCCAAACACTGACGATCCATTGTACATACAGCGTGAGAACTTTAAAACATGCATCGTGGACACTCGGAGGATCGATAACTGAATCGTTGGGTGTGGATAAAGACACTTGTACAGATTTAAATAGTCTTGTTTTAGTCTGATTTAGTAAATAACATGTTTTTCTTTTTCTTTCTTTCTTAAACTATGAGTAATTATTATATTTGTAAATCTATTGTGAATTATACTTTATAAATCATACTCATCTCCCTTCTGTTGTATGATAAAGTTGATCATATATGGCCCACCTGCTTCCTTTGCATGTGTATTTTCTTATTCCTACAGTTTAAATCCCTTCAGTAGATGAAAACTTGATCTTTATTTTCAATAAAACGGTGACTTCTGGATTGTTGGAAAGTTTAATCGCAGACCCTTCAACTCAAAAGATGCATAGTAAATGCACAACAAAAGCTAATACAAAAGTATTCTCAACAAGCATTGTTTATTTCTTTCCAATTATATATAAACGACAGTATTGCCATTGTTACATTTAGAATGGTTACAGCCTTGGATGTTTGAGTAAATGTTGAACTGTATTAAACTCTTCATTTGTATATTCCAATAATTTGAAATCCATTAAGTTCAAAATGTAAACATTTCAAGACGCAGTATTATACAATTTCTAAAACCTTAAATAAAATATCTCAGAATTTTTATTCTCCAGACTTTCCTGTAACTGCTGATACATTCAGACAAGTCAACCATATAACGAACTAAATTTAGGTTTTAACTATGTTCCATGGCAGGAGTATTTTTGTCAAATTGAAGCAATTTGTCACACGTGGGTTTTACATGTATTATTTACAGCATTTTACAGTGGTATTTTCTTGTATTATTTACAATACCTCACAATGATATGTGGTGCTTCGTAATTGGTTTAATAGGTGTATATAATTTCTTGATGGCAGGTTTTCAGAAATGCTGGGCCTGTCCAGTGAATTGTATATTGTTTTTTTTTTTTTTTTTTTTTGTAGTCATGACTTTAGGTTATTTCTATACAGGTAATGACTTTAAAAATGAAACTAACTACCAATGAGAAATGTTTACTGGAGATAAAATGGGGACCTTGTGTGGGAAAAGCCCCGTCCTCCGATGTATTTTACTAATGTGGCGACCTATGCAGTCTCAGTTTGTCTTGTGTACATGTTCGTTTGCCAGCTTAGAGATTCTTAGGAAATTACGTTTTGCGTCACACCTGCGCGTCCTGTTTCTGCTGAATGGACATGAAGTCATGCGTGATGGTCAGCTGATATGAGCGGAGCCGCTGTGTGTTTCTGGAGGAGACGGAGCGTCACACTGCCTAAAGGTAAAGACAATTCTGCTGGTTTACCCCACTTTCATTACACACTGGTAATGCATTTACCTTAATTGTAAAGTTAGCGGTTCAAAGCTCTGAAGGTTACTCAACACGTTTAATCAACGGTGTAACGTTACTGTAAAAAAAAAACAAAAAAAAAAAAAAAACACTGATCTGTGAAAATGTCAGACATGTTAATCACCATGTAGTGCCTAAACTGTGATTTTGTTGACCAAAACACATACTGTGGGAAAATGACTTTTTCAGAGATATATTGTTGTTATCGTTACTTAAATTAAGCGATATTATAGTGTTTTGTTATATGAAAAAAACTACATTAAAAGTAATATTCATATTCAGAATTTAAAGAAACCGACACAGCTTACGACTTGAGATAAATGTTAGCGATAGGTCTAACCGGTTCAGAAAATGGTTGAACGATTCGTTCACGATTCGTACCGAATCGTTCGAGCGCTTCTCCACTTTCACCGAAACGTTAACCACCTAATTACATGACAGTTTTATAGAACACGTATCTTATTTTAATAAGTAATTGTAGTTTAATTGTTTAATGTAAATTCACTTTAAATACACTGTTTCGGTTCTAAATTACCTTTGTTTTCTAAGCTGAATCATGAAAATATATCTTGTCTTTATAATATTACTTAAAAGTTTGAAGATTTTAGAGCATGTCATATTTCAATGATCACATGACGAATTTACGTCATGATGACGCCCAAAAAAAAAAACAAAAAGCTGAATGTTCCTTTTTTTTTGTACCGGAACTCTTAAATTAACTGTTCTAAAGAACCGATTCGCAAAATGAGTCACTAGCGAGGCTTCCGGTGTCTTCACCGATGATGACGTCTTGCCTCAACGATCCAATCACAGTGTTAAACGATGATCTCTTTTTTTTGACGACTTGTTTTCCTTTCGAGGTAACCGCGGACTAAGATCGACACACTGCTACTTTTCTACCTCAGCAGCTGAAGATCTACATCACCGGTAATGTGCTGAACGTATATGCATGTATTAACATATTTGTAATGTCTTTTGGTTCCGTTAGTGTTTAAACATCACTGCACTTTGTTTGGATCCATAACGCATCTGTTTTTATAAGCGTTCCAGCTGAGCTGTTTGCATAAGAACAGAGAGTGCTAGTGTTTTTAAACCGATATTCTGCTAATGTCAGCTCTTCTGATTGCTCGCTGCTGTTTTCCAGTGATGTCGGATGGGGTGGTGCTCGGCGGTGATGGGAACTTCAGCTCTCTCTGCCCGCACGGGATCGAGTGGATCTGGTATGGACTGGGTGAATGTGCTCAGGATGGCAGAGACATCGCCAGTGTTGTTCTCGGACTGCTGTCGATAGTTTGCTTCATGGTGTCTTCACTACCGTGAGTAGGCCTACGGTTGTGCTGTTGCACTCTGTATGGTGTAGTTTTGACATAATGGATATAAAATTCATTCAGGCACAGCAATAATTAAGATTTCTTATAAACGTTCAAGAATTTGGGAACAGGTATGATTTTTTTTTAGGGAAAGTAATGCTTTTATTCAGCAATGGTGCATTACAATGACCAAAATTTTTTTTTAAAAATCTATTTAAAACAAAAGCTGTTCTTTTGAACATTCCATTGGATAAATAATTCTGAAAAATGCATCATGGTTTACACCAAAATATTAAACCGTACAAATGTTTTCAACAAAATTTGATTGATTTCTGAAGGATCATGTGACACTGAAGACTGGAGTAATGACTGCTGACAATTCAGCTTTGCATCACAGGAATAAATTACATTCTACACATTTAACATTTATTTTAAACTTAAAATTAAATTTATGCATTTAGCAAGACTCTTTTATCCAAAGCGACTTGCAGTGCATTCAGGCTATCAATTTTTACATATCATGTGTTCTCTGGGAATCGAACCCCCAACCTTGTGCTTAGTTGCTTGCTAACGCAATGCTCTACCAGTTGAGCTAAAGGAACACTAAATACATTTAAAAAGTATTAGTATTTTACACTATTACTATTTTGTTGTATTTTTGATTAAATAAATGCTGTTTTGGTGAGATATTTTTCAAAGCATTACTGGCACCCAAACTTTTGAACGGTAGTTTCTGTGTGTAGAGGGACACATTTTGCACATGAGAAATGATGAGCTCATACTGACTGTTACTGTAGGCAATACTACAGTTCCTGCAAGACAGGAAACATGGACAGCGCTCTATCGATTTGGTTCTTGTTATTTTGGCTGGCCGGTGACTCGTGCAATCTCATTGGATCGTTCTTAGCTGATCAACTTCCACTACAGGTAAGGAACAATTGACACATTCTTTATTTATCGCTTTAGATAAAATATCTGCTCAATGAAAGAAAATTAACCCTAATTAATATTTTTTTTATTTTTATTAAATGATTCTAATTTTGCTACAGTTTGAGGCCTGATTTTATTATTATTTAATTACTCTCATTTCTCCTTTAGAAATACACTGCAGTCTACTACGTCCTGGCAGACCTGTTAATGCTGTCAATGTACACTTACTATAAACTAAAGAATAAGTCATCGAGGGGTGAGTTGGAAATTATACTTCACTAGTGACTAGGGACATTAGGATAGGCTCTATGTAATTGGTTGCTTTCGAGACTTATCTTGCATTCATCTATTTTTGTCTTCAGGCACACCTGCTTTTTTTTTATCTATTTGAATCCAACTATGTTGCATTAAATGTGCACATACTTGCATTTATATAGATAAACACACACACACACAAACAAACATACACGCATATATATATATATATATATATATTAAAAAGCTTTTTAATTAGTGTTGTTTATATTGAATATAATTGATTGAATATTTTAATTGTCATTATATTTTTATTAAAATATATTGTTTTAATACTAAAATGAAATACAAAATATCAATAAATATAATTTATTTATATACTTTTATAGTATTATAGTATTAATTTATATTTTGTATTTAATTTTTCTTTGAATATTTTCATTATTTATTTAAGTTTAGGTTTTAGCTTTGTTTTATATTTCTATTTTTCTTTTCTTTTCATATAAGCTTTAGTTGGAATAATTTTAGTACTTAAACTTTCATCTTTATTTCAGGTCTTGAAAAGTTTTATTATAGTAACGGTGATAACATTATTCAAGAATGTCTCTCAGTGTCCCATCTCTCCGTACATTACTGTTTATTCCTCTGTGACCTTCAGCTTTCACAGTCTGTTATAAGAATGTGCTGATGCCTGAAACGCTAATTCATAGAAGCGTCTTTCTCCTCTGCAGCCAGTAACAGCGCATTGCTGAATGCGGTCAGCGTGCTATGTCTTCTGGGAATTTCATCGTCCCTCCGTAGCCTCCCTCGCTCAGCCCTAGAGGAACAGATGCCTGAGGGGTTCAAGGGTCGGGCGCTGCTGGCCGTGGAGGGGGACAGCGGTTCGGTGCAGGTGAGTTAAGATGAGATGCACTTCACTGCACTTCACATGTGATTTCAGCATTGATTTGAGACTCAGTTGTTTTTGTGTTTTTCAGCCGTTTGATACAAAGGAGATTATAGGCTTTGTCTTTGGCTCAGTATCTTCAGTACTGTATTTATGCTCCAGAGTGCCACAGATGTACACTAATGTAAGTCTTACTGCATGTATGTGTTGATGAATTGCACTAAATCTCTCCAGAACATGTTCAGGTAATATGTCACCACGAAATCATGAGAAAGACATATTAATTTATTTTACATTAATAAATGCATTTTAATATTAATAAGCTATATATTTTAATAATAAAACCAATTTTTTTTAGGGCTAATCAGATTGTTTCCAATAAAACAATTTCTTGACAGTAACTTTGTTTTTCTTTTTTTTTTTTACGTTTTAAATGTGAAAAAAAAGAAGAATATGTAATCTGTTCCTGCTCCCCATCAGTGTGTTTAAAACTTGTGATTTTAGAAGTTGTCACAAGTAATGGTACATTGTTTTCTCTTTTGCACTGAGCACATAATGTGTTCATTGTTGTGTTTGCAACATTATTTCTAATATTTGCAACAGTATTTTTCATTAGTTGGACATTAGATCTCACAGAAGGGGCCTTGCAGGGCCAAAATCCACTCTTGAAATTTGCTGGAAATGTACTCAATCTGTTCTACATCTTGGATGGCATGAGGGTGTTTATTTATTGGAATAGATTTGAAGAAATGTAGCATTCCAACACTTGCTCCGAATGGATCCTCTGCAGTGAATGGGTGCCGTCAGAATGAGAGTCCATACAGCTGAGAAAAACATCACAATAATCCACACCACTCCAGTCCTTTAATTAATGTCTTGTTAAGTGAAAAGCTGTATGTATTGTAAGAAACAAATCTATCAAGATATTTTAAGCTTAAACTGTTTCTTCTGGCCAGAATATGAGTCCAAAATCCCTAACTCTTCCTCCAGTGGAAAAAGTCCATCTCCTGTTGTCTTCTCACACCAAAATGTTTGTTTAGAACTGAATTGGACTGTTTTTCTGGTAAACTCTGCTTGATCTGTGCATATTTCTCTTGATTCAGGTGAGACTACGTTTTCACAGGAGAATCAATATTATAGATAGAGGACTCACATTATAGCTAGAAACAATGGTTCAAAATGTCTGGATGGATTTGTGTTTGTACAAACACACAGCTCTTTGGTTCACAAGCTGTTAATTGATGGACTGGAGTTGTGTGGATTATTGTGATGTTTCTATCAGTTGTTTGGACTCATTCTGACGGCACCCATTCACTGCAGAGAATCCATTGGTGAGCAAGTGACAATGCTACATTTCATCAAATCTTTTGTGATAAAAAACTAACTCATCTACATCTTGGATGGGCTGAGCGTGAGTACATTTTCAGCCATTTTCACTACTCCTTTAAAGTCTCTAAAAGTCTTTTATTTTGTTAATACAAAATGTAAATTCTTATTTTCTACATGTTTAATGTTGCTTTTCATTGCAGACATCATCTGTGTTAATGCAGTGAATGACTACATTTATTATTCATACTTTGCATGCTACATATGCATGCAGAACTTAAGTACAGGTATTTCTTCTTGGTGTAATTGAAATATGTCTTGCTGTCCTTCAGTTTCAGAGGAAGTCAACAGAGGGCGTGTCTTTTTTCCTATTTGCTCTGGTGATTCTGGGAAACACAACATATGGCATCAGCGTGCTACTGAAGAACCCAGATCCAGGACAGGGAGAGGCCAGCTATATCATACACCACCTCCCCTGGCTCATCGGCAGCCTGGGAACACTCTCACTTGACCTTATTGTATCCTTTAAAGTCACGTGTTAGCCACTGAGCTGTTAATGAGGTCACCGATTCCCAACACAGTCCTCTAGAACTAAAGACATGACATTTCTAGATGCATCATCAAAATTCGAATTTGGAGGATAAAACATGCTCATGAAATTTGCATGAAATAATGTACCGTAATGGACCTAAAACAGGCTTTATTGTAATATTAATTTAATGTAGCCACGGAAGGATAAAAGTTTTTGTCAGATACACACTAGGATTATTATAGTAAACCAAAACAAACAAACATTTCTCGGTGCTTTAAAATGAAAAATATTGACTGAAGTAAGAAAATAAAAATAAATGTGTGTGTGTGTGTATATATATATATATATATATATATATATATATATATATATAATTTTTGATGAAGAATATTTTTTATTTATTTGTCTTTTAACTTGATTGAAACCTGAAAATAAAACTATATTTAAAAAAAAAAAAATTAAACTTGCAGAAAATAAAAATATAAAAACTAATTCAAATGATTAATAAAATATCAGTGATGCTAAAATAAAACGCTGAACTATGAGGTTTTCTCAACTTTGTTTAACTGTGTTGAATTACATTGATTAGTTGACATGGTTTGTTTTGAAAACATGCGGTCAACGGTCACATGACTAATGTTTTAAACAATATTGCATAAATGCTGGGGTCATTGTATGATTGACATTCTGGATCACTTGAGGTCACACATATTGACGAAACTCTTGATTGCTGCCATAGCATCCAGCTGTGTTTTACATCACTGAAGCCATGTGTCTTCCTTTCATGTGAAGCTCATTTGTCATAATCTCATGAGCACTGGGCCTGGTATAGTTTGAAATTATTTAGTCTTTTTCCCTTGACACTTTTCTTTAGATATCCGTACAGTTCATGATGTACAGCAAATCTCCTCGGGATTCTGCAGGGGGAGATGAAGAGACCGCTGCACTTCTCCATAACTGAACAATTCCCATTCCTGCTGTGACTGGATGAAATGCTGGAGAGCTTCACATTTCCACAGCCACAGCTGACAGACAAGAATCCCTTTTTTCCCCTAATAGTTTTATCTAGATTTTATTCAATAGGTTTTATTCCTAGAAGTGTCAGTGGTTAAGTATATTTTTGTCTGATGGTAAATAGTTAACTTTCTTAATTGGTTCAATATTTGGCACTAAAGGGACTTATTGAAACACTTTTGTAATGTTTGTACTGTACTTCAGAATTCAGATTTTTTTTTTTTATATACAATGCATGCAATCATGTGTTTTTTTTTTGTTTTGTACAGTGGAATGAATGCTGCATTCGGCAGACCTAGTCTTGACTCAAGGTTCCGTCTTAAATATGTGTACTGTACTAATGTTAAAAGGCTGTTTTTGTGCAATCAATTGTCAAAAATGTTTTGACGTTGTAAAGATGTTTTAAATTTTTATTCTGTGGCCTTTGATTTGATTTAGCACTGCACCTGTCATTCAGTTGGGTACCTTTATTGAAGTTCTTCTTTACTTTGCCTGTTTTTCTTCTTTTTAGTTCTGTATCACAGCACAACACTCACTAAAGATTTGTGTTTTTCTGAAGCCAAACATGCTCGAACGTTTTCTTTTTTGGTGTGGACAATCAATTTGTCTAAATCTCATTCATATTTATCTTTCCAAACAAATCATCAACATTAAATAGCTTTTTGCTTCTGTAATATCGTGAATGAAAAGAAAAATCATTATGAAATCCTATTATTTGCTATTGTAGGGTAAATTGTGATTGTATGTTAATGCAGCAATTCCCTTTCCATAGGTTTAAAGTCATGTTCTCATCACAGGAGCTTTTAATGGCTTTTTAAATTAAATTAAGTTCTATTTTATAACCTAGTGGGTTGCCTTTGCTGCCTAAATGAAATGGATCTCCATCACTAAGATTTATATACTGTTTTAGTATTTATTAATATATTGAATGGAAAATTGTGTCATTTTATATGCTTTTGTAATTGTTTTATTCTACAGGTTTAGTAACTTTATTACTGCACCTTATTCAGTTAGTTCATTTCATTCTTTAAAGGGTACACTTTCTAATATTTATATTTTGTCATTCAGTTAATACAAATATTTTAATAGTTTTAGTTAAAGGGATAGTTCACCCAAGAATCACAATTTTGTCATTATATATTCTCCCTCATGTTGTTCCAGACCTTTTAAAAGGTATTCAGAACAAAAATTCCAATATTTTTGATGAAATCCAAGAGTTTTCTGACCCTGCATAGACCGCAATGCAACTGACACATTCAAGGCCCAGGAAGGTAGTAAGGACTGTTAAAATAGTCCATGTGACATCAGTGGTTCAACCGTAATTTTATGAAGCTATGAGAATTCCTTTGTGTGGAAAACCCCCCAGAAATAATGACTTTATTCAACAATTCTTCTCATTATGTCATCTCTGCCATTCATTCATGTGACTATCACAAAGCCATTGGCAGTGTCAGAAAGCTCTTGGATTTCATAAAAAAATATCTTAATTTGTGTTCCGAAGATGAACAAAGGTCTTACAGGTTTGGAACCACGAGGGTGAGTAGTTAATGACAGAAATTTATTTGGTTGATCTTTCCCTTTAACAATAAAACAACATTGATCTCCATAGGGAGCAATTCTGTGTCATATCAATAGTGTTCATTTATATAGAAATATACAGTAGACAAACATGTAAAATTGGTCTTCCGACTTAAGTTTTTTTTCTTTTTTCTTTAAGAACACTCAGTGCATTATTGGATTCCCTTTTTTAAAAGATATTTGCAATGCTGCCTTTGAATTTAGCCAAAATCAGCTTTTTCTTAGAAGGCTTTGCAATTGTCCTGGGTAAATTTCGGAATAATGTTTGGGTTGCTTTTGTGCTACTGTTACCTTATAACACTGCCTATGTATTGAGCTCAGTAGGTTCGAAAACAGCCCCTATTTGAATTTCTTGGAAACATTTTTTTTGTTTCAGGAAGAACATTGTCTACCCCATGGTTCATATCAGCAGCCCTGTTGTTCCTGGAAAAACACATCTATGTTGTTTTTCCTCATTATAACAGTCGCTGTCAATAGCATCCTGTGAGTTAAGAGCATCAGGGCGGGATCTGCAACCCTCAGAATGTCCCCTCTGCCCCCAGTGAAGGACATGAAGGGCCCACCCATGAAGCAGAAGAGGGGTTGGGGTCTCTGTGCATGCGTGAGGAAGAGAGAGACAGATAAGGGGTTTTGAGTTGCGTGCCTGCAGCTGAATTGTGTAGTGACACGTGGGAGTATGTCGGAGTGGTTGTGAAACCCTAACTGAGCAGGGATGTTCTCTGAGGAGCGGCAGGAAGAACAGAGATAGTGTGCGCTCATCCATCAGTTAGATGAACTAGAGCTGTTTATAAACACTGGGCTGCTGGGAATGTTCTAATGAGCCCACTCATTCACATAGTGAAACGTCATTCTTTCACTTAAACAGCTCCTCATTCCCATCACTTCCCTCTCTGATTGTGTGCAACAGGTCCAAACCATTAAATATCGGTTCTTAACATTTTATGCCAGATTTGAAGTCGATCTTAAAAGCTGGACAGGACAATATTAAATTGACCTTTTTTGTATATTATCGACTTTCCGTGACCCCGTGTTTAAACTCACATGTACTGGTATGTGTTTGAATTAATGGTTTGTGTTGGAGGGAAGCGCTGTTTGTTTTGCGCATGTGTGTTCCAGTGTGTGTTTGGCAAGTGCTGTACGTCAGGGGCTGAACTGCTGTCAACATCACAAATGCAAGAGGCACAGCAAGCTGAGATCCAGCACACGCAACATCAGCGCTGGTGAGTACACAAAATCGGTTTTCTCTAGAAACATAGTGCTACCAGAAGAGAGTATTGATAAATTCTTAAAATATCAAATAACAATTATTTAATCTCTTTGTAAAAGTTTTTTTAAAACAAATATAGTTTATAATGGATGGTTTGGAATGGATTGTAAAGAAAAAGCAGCAGTAAGTGTCCATCATACATAAAGTATGCTTTGTTTGTAAAGCATCCCAGGATGCTTTCAGAAATGTTTTGTCTATCCATCTTTCTATCTTGGGGTTGGTTAAATATTTTTTTTATATTTATTTCTAAATATATTTAGAAAGTAGTTTCTTATGCTAACCAATGCTACATTTATTTTATAAAAAAAAAAAACAATTACACACACACACACACACACACATATAGTGTGTATATATATATATAGTGTGTGTGTATATATATATATATATATACACACATATATATATATATATACACACACATATATATATATATATATATATATATATATATATATATATATATATATATATATATATAGTGCAATATTATTACATTATTAAAAATCACTATTTTCTATTTTAATATATTTAAAAATGTAACTTATTCCTGTGATGCAAAGCTGAATTTTCAGCATCATTACTCCAGTCTTCGGTGTCACATGGTCCTTCAGAAATCATTCTATATGATGATTTGCAGCTCAAGAGACATTTATTATTTATCAATGTTGAAAACATTTGTCCTTCTTAATATTTTTCAGGATACTGTGATGCATTTTTAATGCATTTTTTTTTCTCATTTTATCCCTAACACTAATCTTTAATGAATATAAATAAATAACAGCATTTACCTGCTGTAAAGTGTTTAAGTATTTTTATTGTCACCTTTGATCAATTCGATGCAAAAAATCCTTGCTGAATAAAATGATTAATTTCTTAAAAAGTGTAGTTAATATTATTATTATTAACTCTATAAGCAAAAAATAACATTTTGTTAAGTTGAACATGAATGTCTTGACATTTTGCAAATCAGTTTATACCTCTCCAACTTCCTTTGCTAAGTGACTAAAGTTTACTTCACACTCACACAACAAACATCATCTTTAGTTCTTGGCTTTGGTGGGTCAGTGTGAACATGACAGTTCTGTTTCTCAACATTCCAAATCTAACAAACAACTTAAGAATGTTTGAAATGTTGGCGTTTGTTGAGCAGCCATTTAGACATTCTGTTGCATGTTTATTCTGTCTGTGAGCTGCTACAAGGAAGTCAACATCGCAGACAGAAATCAATGATAAGTTGACATTTAATCAATACGCACTTTTTTTTTTAATAGACTGGACTGCTTCAACTGCGTTATCTATGTGGATACCTCACATGTTCATTATCGATGAGTTAACCAGCCTTACATCAGTCTCTCACGATAAACCACTGTTGATAATCATCTCCATTCAAAACATTAAAGCACCTCTGGACTTTAGTCCAACATCCCCCAAACGTCTAGAATCCGGTGTCCTGCTTAAAACTGTAAACACGGCCTGTCTATGAGCAGCTAGCTAATATCAAAAAAAGAGAATACGTGGGCAAATGAAAATAGCAGATACAGTGCTTTCTAGAGGCCTTCTCGCACAATACTTTCATCCAACACTTTTAAAAAGAAATGTTCATAAATGGCATCTATGGTTCAATGAAGAACCTTTGACATCCATGGAACCTTTATATTCCACAAGAGTAAAAAAAAAAAAAAAAAAAAAAAAAATGGAATAATGTTCTTCACACTAAGAAGAAATGGTTATTTTCAGAAATGTTCACAAAAAGGCTCTTTGGGGAACCAAAAATGGTTCTTCTGTGGCATTGCTGAAAACCACTTTTCGGAATCTTTCTTTTTAAGAATGAACAACTGTTATATGCTGAAGGCATGTTTATTTATATTGTTGCTATTTATGTTCTTGTGAAAACTGTGTGAAAAATGAATGGGTGTGCAAACCCATTGGAGCTCTGCTCCCTTTAACCCCATCTGGAATGAACCATCCATTGAGTTCAAAGAAGGTTGTTTTGTTAATCGTGCAGATTTTTTTTTGAGGAAAGATCCACAGTCATTGTGATGGATGGCATGGGAGAGATAGCAAAAAATTTCCCTCCCTTGGGTCTCAGAGGCACTAATGATATCTATATTTCGAAACTGCGAAACCGAGGTCAGTCTCTTTGAGTTGCTACCACAGTAATGCCATCGAGGATGTTCTATATCAGCTCAACGGGCAGGATACGAGAGGGTGCGTCTGAGCGTCCGTGTCTTAATTTGAGGAGTTTTCAGGAAAGCCTGCCCCTTCATGGGGTCTAAAGTATATCGGGTGGGAAGGTTAGATTCTTGTAGTCTTCAATCTTTTCAATGTCAAAGATTAACTGTATGACAAACAGAGCCGTGGCAAACACAGTGTGTATAAACACTCCCTAAAGCTCCAGAGATGAGCTGGATGTCACTCTGTCATTCCTCTTGGGAAACAGAGAGCGGCCCACATTGCCACACAGAACACAAAATGAAAGAAAATGAAAGCAGGAGGAATTATAGTTCAGAGGATCTAAGGTGTAGATTTGAAAGACCCCCATCAATAATGTGTATTTTTTATTTATTTTGCATGCATGCATGCTATAAAAGAATTCAGTATGAGATGCTGGTAACTGTACTATTGAGCACTACAGGATTTCTGAGAACTCGTGAGTCATGCAAGTGATGTTGAACTTTGAATGATTGCTCAAAGCATTAATAGTGAAAAAGTGCCTCGAACTTTGAATGATTGCTCAAAGCATTAATAGTGAAAAAGTGCCTCTGGAAAAAAAAAAAAGATATATACTGTTCAAAGGTTTGGAGTCATTATGATTTTTTTTTAGAAAGAAATTACTGCCTGTTCAGCAAGGGCACATTTATTTGATCAAAAGTGACAGCAAAGGCTTTAACATGTTGCAAAATATTTATATAACACATAAATGCTGTCCTTTCTATTAAACTTTCTATTCATCAAATAATAGAATAAACGTACAGGTGCTGGTCATATAATTAGAATATCATCAAAAAGTTGATTTATTCCACTAATTCCATTCAAAAAGTGAAACTTGTATATTATATTAATTCATCACACACAGACTGATATATTTCAAATGTTTATTTTTTTAATTTTGAAGATTATAACTGACAACGAAGGAAAATCCCAAATATAGTATAGTAGATTCATCATCAGCAGTATCAAAAATGTGTTAGTAATAAAGAGACTTGGTTAAGAGATGTAATTAAATATATATTTAAAAATACCATCTTTATGTTGTTTCAACATTCATTTGAAGGTGCAGTGTACAATTATGACAATATATTAATAATCATTTAGTCATGATTAATTACAGAAAATGTGTGATTAATTGTTATTATTATTTTTTGATTGATTGATAGACAACAAAAATGTTAACCTTTCATAGAGTTGCTATTGGTAATTCATTTTACTACTAAACATGCATTTAATTTCCCATAAAGAGATTGGCATGGCCCCCAACCCCCCTTCAAATTTTGAATTCTATGATCCGGCCCTCAGATGAAATTAATTGAACAGCCCTGCTTTAAATGGTAGCCTATATACAAAACATAATAGTTGCAGTTTATCATGTCATGTAAATAAAAAATGTGCTGAATATTACTACAGACACTCATTTTGCATTTTAACAAATGCTTAGTATTGTATCACAACATGCTCATGTCGCAAGAAAATATCAGCATAGTTGTGCTAACGAATTATTGCATGCAAATTATTAAGCAAAGCTTACTATTTCCCTTCTCTCCCATTCACAGAAAATGTTTCGCCTTGATTTTGTTCAGCTAGTCAGTTCACACAGCAATCCATATTACATACAGTATTGTTCAAAATAATAGCAGTACAATGTGACTAACCAGAATAATCAAGGTTTTTCGTATATTTTTTTATTGCTACGTGGCAAACAAGTTACCAGTAGGTTCAGTAGATTCTCAGAAAACAAATGAGACCCAGCATTCATGATATGCACGCTCTTAAGGCTGTGCAATTGGGCAATTAGTTGAATTAGTTGAAAGGGGTGTGTTCAAAAAAATAGCAGTGTGGCATTCAATCACTGAGGTCATCAATTTTGTGAAGAAACAGGTGTGAATCAGGTGGCCCCTATTTAAGGATGAAGCCAACACTTGTTGAACATGCATTTGAAAGCTGAGGAAAATGGGTCGTTCAAGACATTGTTCAGAAGAACAGCGTACTTTGATTAAAAAGTTGATTAGAGAGGGGAAAACCTATAAAGAGGTGCAAAAAATGATAGGCTGTTCAGCTAAAATGATCTCCAATGCCTTAAAATGGAGAGCAAAACCAGAGAGACGTGGAAGAAAACGGAAGACAACCATCAAAATGGATAGAAGAATAACCAGAATGGCAAAGGCTCAGCCAATGATCACCTCCAGGATGATCAAAGACAGTCTGGAGTTACCTGTAAGTACTGTGACAGTTAGAAGACGTCTGTGTGAAGCTAATCTATTTTCAAGAATCCCCCGCAAAGTCCCTCTGTTAAAAAAAAGGCATGTGCAGAAGAGGTTACAATTTGCCAAAGAACACATCAACTGGCCTAAAGAGAAATGGAGGAACATTTTGTGGACTGATGAGAGTAAAATTGTTCTTTTTGGGTCCAAGGGCCACAGGCAGTTTGTGAGACGACCCCCAAACTCTGAATTCAAGCCACAGTACACAGTGAAGACAGTGAAGCATGGAGGTGCAAGCATCATGATATGGGCATGTTTCTCCTACTATGGTGTTGGGCCTATTTATCGCATACCAGGGATCATGGATCAGTTTGCATATGTTAAAATACTTGAAGAGGTCATGTTGCCCTATGCTGAAGAGGACATGCCCTTGAAATGGTTGTTTCAACAAGACAATGACCCAAAACACACTAGTAAACGGGCAAAGTCTTGGTTCCAAACCAACAAAATTAATGTTATGGAGTGGCCAGCCCAATCTCCAGACCTTAATCCAATTGAGAACTTGTGGGGTGATATCAAAAATGCTGTTTCTGAAGCAAAACCAAGAAATGTGAATGAATTGTGGAATGTTGTTAAAGAATCATGGAGTGGAATAACAGCTGAGAGGTGCCACAAGTTGGTTGACTCCATGCCACACAGATGTCAAGCAGTTTTAAAAAACTGTGGTCATACAACTAAATATTAGTTTAGTGATTCACAGGATTGCTAAATCCCAGAAAAAAAAAATGTTTGTACAAAATAGTTTTGAGTTTGTACAGTCAAAGGTAGACACTGCTATTTTTTTGAACACACCCCTTTCAACTAATTGCCCAATTGCACAGCCTTAAGAGCGTGCATATCATGAATGCTGGGTCTTGTTTGTTTTCTGACAATCTACTGAACCTACTGGTAACTTGTTTGCCACGTAGCAATAAAAAATATACTAAAAACCTTGATTATTCTGGTTAGTCACATTGTACTGCTATTATTTTGAACAATACTGTACCTCTTTTGATCATGTCATTCTTGAATACTTCATTATATTCTAAATGATTTTTCCCAAGCAGGATGCATTCCTGAATCAACATCCTTGATGTTTTATTGTTCCACGACTAATTAGATTTTTAGGGTTACATATTAAGAGAATTTTGTTCAAATATGGCCCCCTAAAAATTTGTATTAGTCCTGGAACAATATTCCCTTCAAACAACCTACTTGACAAAGGGGCTTAGCAATATAGCCTTCTGCATGTGTGAACTGGCTAGTTGAACAAAATCAACACATTTTCAGTTTCGTTCATGTTAGAGAGCTTATTGTTTATGTTCACATGGAACTGGGGAAGTGAAAGCGAAAGTTTTCTTTTACACCACTGCTGGAATATATCAGTGCACTGGAAATTGTGTGCAATAACTCATTGTTCACAACAATGCTGACATTTGTTTGCAGCATGAGCATGTTCAGATACAATACATTTTATTGTGTACAAGAAGGCATGTTTATTTATATAAACATGATATATATCTTCTCACAGAAAACTAGTATATTTAAATTTTTCTATTGATTTTTTTCTTACAGAGTAGGGATCTCCTCTAAGTGATAGTTAATTGTAAGAGCTGGAGTTAGGAAAAGGCCAATTTTCAAATAGCTTTGGATAAAAGTTCTTCTCAATGTCAACTTGGTGATGCTTTGCACTAGTTTCTGAGCCACAAAATTGCTCCCTGGGGAAGTCATTCAGTAAACAACCAAAATAGCCGCTCGCTTTAAAGTGTATTGCAGGTCCTCTTTCCAGTTACTAGACAAGAGTGCAAGTTTAGGTATGTTCACACAGCTGCGGTTGAATGCTGGGAGTCCGCTACAGGCCAAACCTGTTGAAGGCGTTTTGGATGGACTGCTCTTTGTGAGGCCTTTTCTGTGAAACTCATGCCAGAGCAGCTGTTTGGACACACAGGCCTTGTCTCTCGTCTAATTCTCACAGTCAATGCTCTTCAGATCGTCTCAGAGCCCCAGAGGAGCACAGACGGAGATCTCTACAGCCTTTGCTGAGTTCTGTCATAACCTTTTCGTGACAGTGATGCCTAAAATAACTGGTCTTTATCTGGGGTTGGAGGGCTTGCTGAAGAAAGGTTTGAAGGCATTGGATTCTGATCTTCAATCAGGGTGATTGAAAGCTTTTGTGCTCTTTTATAGATTCAGACACTCTCTGTGAAGAGCGAGAATCCAACTGATCAGATGAGAGAGGGGACAGATCCTGAGATGAGCATGTCGGTCAGTGGCTACCTCTCTGCATCAGACACGTATGACATCACAGAGCCGCCACAGTACTATGGTAAGATTATGCGTAACTATATGTAAATCTGTTTATTATAGAATTACAATGTTGTTAAAATGATAGTTCTCTCATTTTGCTTTTTTTTCCGATCCTGAGATATTTTGGAAAATGTGTGTTTCGGTCATATGATGAAAGTCAATGGGGACCAATGTTGTTTTGGACCCCACTGACTTTCATTGAATCAGTCTTGTTATTAATTACTAAAATGATAAAAAAAAACATATTCCCTTATTGATGTAATTACTATATAATTGCTCAAACTTAAAACTAAATACAAATTTTAAAAAGTGATAGAAATATAGAAAAACTGAAAATGTAAAAAAATATAAATATAAATAAATAAAAAATATTAAGAAATGTGATAATAGTATATTATAAGAATATTTAATATAGTATCTTATTTTTTTGTGGCACTGTAATGTAAATAAAAAAAAAAAAAAAGGGTGTCCAAAGGGTGATTGGTCAAAGTCTAATTTTGGTTTTGTCGTTTAACTCACTGTGGTGTCTAGAAGGACAGTCAATGATAGTATATAAGCAGGCTCTCGTCAACATGAATGTTTATGAAAAACTCCAGTGGTGTACAAACAAGACACTAGCACCGGAAAGTTATGCTCTAGCTGTAACGGGACATAAAACATCTGTGAGAAAGACAGGATTGAACGCAAGTAAAGAGACCACCACAATGCAGAGGGATATTTATGGATGACATGGAAAAACAGAGATGGATTTGCAGGAATTGGTTGGATGAGAGAAGATTTCTACTCAAATATAAGTTTTTCTCATGTGAAATATTTCATCCATTTATTTGCTTGTTGTCACTACTAGTTCTAGAGTGTCTGTCAAGACATAAAAAAAAAAAAAAACCTTCTTTCTTGTGCAGATGTGATTCAGAAATGCTGCCAGTTGTGACACATGTTCCCTCTATGGGGGAACTCAAATTTAAAATCCATCTTCACAACCTTCCCGTCGACAGAGAAAACATCAGGAAGGCTCTGTTCCGTACGGTTCTAAAAACCCCATAAGCTACAAGGCAAATAACAACCATAAACAAAACTGTAACCTCTTCAGCTGCATCCTGTTTCCAGAGACAGAAAAGATTCAAAAGGTCTCGCTCTGGGATTTTTTTATTACGTCCCAAAGGCCTCATAAAAGTAGTTAGGTAATTTGAGAATCATGTGAAAAAGGAACATATTTCTTGTGAATCGTTTCGTTCATCAAGATGTTCTTCAATCATTGCTGCAGATGTTCTTGTGGATCCACTGAGCTGCTCTTATCAGGAACCAGATCTACAAAGTCCTCTCTATGGCCAGCAGACATTCAGTCATGTCAATGTGCAGTTTTCAATGTATGGAGCGCCAAATGCTCAAGCGTGCAACCCGCCGTACCCCTACAGCCATCAGTGTTCTGAGTTCACCTGTGAACCAGACATGGAGGTCCAAAGCCCAACAAGAGGGAGCACTGTCGGTCTTCCAGTGCTAAAAAGACCCAGGATGGGCCACGGAGCTCGAGTGAAGGGCCAGGATGAGCTGTGTGTCGTCTGTGGAGATAAAGCCTCAGGATATCACTACAACGCCCTCACCTGTGAGGGATGCAAAGGTTGGACGATCACAATAGCACTGAATTTTAATGCAACGATAATCCATGATGCACTTCTTGAATTTACATCGTTTACTAATGCCAAAATCAGTACTTATAAGACTGCATGTAATAACTTGACGAAAACAGTTTTCTCACCTGTGTTGCCATATTTCCTTTGGAACTAAGAAGTGGGGTGGGACATATCTAAGATATTGTCTCTTTAAAAAAAAATTGCCAATAGCGGTGAACTATGACTTGGTACTTGCTATTGCTAAATTGCTTGGATATATAAGAGCACTAATTTTCAAACATTTGGGGTCAGTAAATTTTTTGGGGAAAATCAATTATACTTTTATTCTGCAAGCATAAATTAAATAGCTCAAAAGTGATACATTTATAATGTTACAAGAAATTTCTATTCAACTTTCTATTACTCAAATAATCCTAAAAAAATCAGTTAGGATACAGAAATCCTAATGTAATACTAAGATTTTTTTTACACAAATCAAGAAAAAAATAAGCAGCATAACTAAATGTACTAGCACCAAATTGGCACCATATAAAGCATATTACAATGATTTATGAATGATGTAATGATTCATTTTGCGGCTTTGCCATCAGGAATAAATTAGATTTTAAAATATAACAATTATTTTAAATTGTATTAATTCACATCGTTACTGATTTAACTGAATTTTTGATCAAATAAATACAGCCTTGGTTTTAAAAGAAGTCTTTTCTCCTTATCAAAAAAGTCTTACCAACCCCAAACGTTTTAAACAGTTGTGTGTCTCTTAGGTTTCTTCAGACGCAGTGTGACTAAAAAGGCAGTGTACCGCTGCAAGAGTGGTGGAAGCTGCGAGATGGACATGTACATGCGGAGAAAGTGTCAGGACTGCAGACTGCGCAAATGCAGAGCCGTCGGGATGCTGGCAGAGTGTGAGATTTACGCAAAAACTCTTCACAAGGTTTTCTGTCATTTCTGGGGAAGCCGATAACGTCAGATGCTACTTCACACAAAAACACTTCAAATCTAATTGGATGTTGAGTTTGCATAAAACACTGTCAGCATTAGCTGATTGCTGGTGTCTTTTTGTCAGGTCTGCTTACAGAGGTGCAATGCCAGTCGAAGAGACTGAGGAAGGGTTCCAAGCACCGAGGACACAGTGGGTCAACAGGAAGAGCTGAGGACGAATACTCTGAAAGCAGAAGCGTCTCGTCCACCAGCAGATTCACCACTCGGGTAAAGCTCTCTTATTTTATTTAGCCTGTCCAAGCATGAAATTAGAGTTTTGGTACGATTTGAAGCCTGTTATATTAAAAAAATTCAGAGCTAGTGTCTTGTCTTCAAAATGCTGTTTGCAGGTATCTGGTTTCTCCAGAGAGCAGAGATGCATTCTGAATAGAATTGTTGAGGCTTATCGCAGGTACATAATTCAAGACAACACGCACTGCCGGGTATGTTTTTTTTCTTTTCATTAAAAATGAAAACACACATACTCCACTTAATATATCATAAGATATCACTCTTTTTCTTTCCCCAGGTGCCTCTGTGGTCAAGTTTGACAAACAATATAGATCTCACACCTCCACAGGCGGAGAAGCTTTTGCAATTTTTAAGGAGTGTACCTGGTCAGTGTCTTCCAACTTCTCTCAGTTTACACCACACACCTCTAAGCGCATCTAATTTGTGGTCATCTGTTGTTTAGGGTTTGAGCTTTTGGATGGTTCTGACCAGAACACACTTCTGTCCAGCTCTTCAGTTGAGGTCATGTTCCTACTCTTGGCTCAGCAGTTCTCAGAGAGCAATGGTAACACTATTCATTATCACATAATCTGCTTGTTAAGTCTGACATCAAGGGTCTTTTTTCAAAAGCAAACAGTGCTAACAATAACTTCAAAATATGCTGTATTACTAAATACATAACAACATATTTTTCTGAAATATATAAATGCAAGTGTGTGTATTTATATATACATAATAAATATACAAATCATGCATTCAAAAACGTTAATTTTGGATGTGATAAACCATTAGAGAGCACTAGTTAAAATATTGGTGTCTAGGACAATGTGTGTTTTTATAAGCTTAGCTAAATTGTGTGTGCTAAAAATTAATTGTGTTTATAAAGCTTTGATAAAATTTTCATTTGAAATGGAAAATTCAACACATGACTGCTATGTTTTCTATCACCAGCTTTATACCCAGCAAATCCAAATAACTCAAACCCCGATTGGGTGAAAACTTTAGAGTCCAAGACTGGGGACAGCCACAGGACACTGACACACTCAGGTGATCTATGATCCACAGTGAAAAATCTTACAATATGCAATGCAGGAAAATCTCACAATATGCAATGATTAATCCTCAGTAAGATACATCTTTAAGTCCAAATGTCTAAAGTGTTTGTCTCTGCTAATATTGTGATTTTTATTTTTATTTTATCTTTGCTAAGGTTTGAATGATGAGTTCTCGAGGTCTGTGGTAAATTTCCTCCACAGCATGGTGACTATTGCAGTAACTGAGGCTGAATATGCACTTCTAACAGCGACCGCAGTGTTATGTTCAGGTCTGTGGATTATGATTAACACAATTGTGACTCATGTCATGTGATGTCACCATATTCAGAACATTCATTTATAGGCCAGACAGCAAATGCTATCATAAAGATTCAGCTTAAGCACCTCAAAATACAATTTCTTTAGAACTGTTTCCAATGACCTCCATTTTTTCTGTGTTGTGAAGCAGACAGGCCGTCTCTGCGTGCGGTGGGCTGCGTTGAGAACTTACAGGAGTTTGTTTTGGAGCTCCTGTCCCGAGCTTGCTGCTGCTGCAGTCAGGGGACGGCACAGGACCCACGACGCTTCGCCAGGCTCCTGGGACGGCTGACAGAGCTGAGAACACTACGACACAACCACCTCACCCTTCTCCCACAGCAGCCCTGGGACATGCAGCCTTGAGACAGCCTTTAGGGAGAGAGATTTATGACATATGATCTCTGTTGCAATACACTTTTCATTTTTGCCCAGAACAATATCCCAGGTCAGTGTACTTTTGGTTACCCGTGTGCAAACATAGTTTAATAAAAAAACAAAAAACAAACAAAAAAAAAAACAATGTAAGCCTCATTTCTTATATGCATAAAATAAAAATGTTAATGTTTAATGTGTTTTAGGATTTCTTGCTTTTCATTTATTTTGTAATATATATGATTTTGTATTTATTGTTCTATTTATACATTTTTAGACCCATGTTAATGATGTGCAATAATTTTCTCCAGAAGCTTCAAGCTTCTCTTTTTAAATAACATTTTTATAAATAGTGCCTTTTGGCAAAATTTGTCATTTTGAATCCAAAATGTCATTTAAATGATTTGTGCAAACCCAATGCAGAGTGTGGTTGCAAGTGTCCCAAAGATTAATTCATCAACACACGACCACTTAATAGTTGTAGCTTTAATTATATTTTTATTATGTACTTTAATGATTTATAATTAAATTGTAAGTACACACTTAGGTGATGCTTTGGGTTATGATTCAAAGTAGTATTTGGTTAAACCTATTGCCTCACAATCGTATAACGAAGTGATAGGATTGTGACTGGTACCCCTTAAAAATAGGTGCATGGCTTCATTTTCCTACAAATAGGAATTATTCATTTATAACAGCAATGTTTGTCTGATGTTTAACTCCTAAGTGTTATCTGCTATTTAAACAGGTGTTGCTAATCTATCATACGCAAGCCAGAGTAAGACCTGCAACTGCTTTAATTTCCCTACGACCACAAATGAAACTGATACAGTGGACAACTCAGCATATGAATGTTGAACTGTTCAAATTCTAAACTGAAGCAAACATTAGAGGGCTGTGTTACAGAGATACAGCGTAACGGTTTCTCCTTTTCTTAGATTTCACAACATCAAAGAAACCTCGGAACAATCTAGTAAATAAAATTAATTAATCTCACAAAGCTGAGGTCTAACGTTATATTGTTTAGTAAAAAGAGGGAACTCTGTGATACTTTTTCAGTTATTGAGTACTACACTAGTTATTAATAAACTAGATTATGTATAGGCTTGCTTACTATTATTTAACACTTAAAATATTGATTTGTAAATTCATCAAATTAAATGCATAACTTTGAATGAAAGAAAGTAAGGTTAGAGTTTATGGATGAGCTAATAAACCACTGATGATCATTGAGTTTGATTAGCTCACTTGTGATCTTTTCAAATTGCTAACAGAGACCTGGGAGATTAGCTCATAGGCATGTGTGTGTGTGTTTCCGATATAAATATTATTTTAATGTGGTCTGTGACAAGAGCTGTTACAATAATACACATCTGGATAGAATATGCTGACATCACCTTATGGAAAAGTAATCATACTGCACGTGTTCTTTCATCATCAGTACTGATTCACTGCTGCCCCCTACAAGTACTCAAGCGTACACTACAAAGAAGATGGAATATCATATTTCAGGAAAACGTGAGCATCGGTACAAGAACAAGAATTTTACAAGACGATATATTCTTGATTCAGTTACCTCACCTCAAAAGTAAAGTGTTCCTGTAGCTCAGCTGGTAGAGCATTGGGCTATTAAGCACAAGGTTGGGGATTCGATTCCCCGGGAACACATGATAGTTAACAATTGATAGCCTGAATGGAATGTAAATCGCTTTGGATAAAAGCGTCTGCTAAATGCATACATTTAATTTAAACGTTTCTAATGTTATTTAATGACGCATAATTTACGTACCACGTGACCCCTTACAAAATACACACGTTTGAGCAGACACATTTACCACAACACGCCATCTTTAAGAAAATATGTGTCCCCATACTGTTGTAAAATGTAAGCGTTAATTTGTATACAAATGATTCTCACCTTTTTAAATTTCGTCAGAGGCTGTTTGAAAACCATTAAAACACAGGGGGAAAAATCCCGACTCCGCCCTCCTCAAAGTCGTCAGCCAACCCGATCTCGTCAAATCCGCGCGTTCAAGATGATTGACAGATAAAAAGGGTTTCTGATTGGTTGCTTTTCTAATTGGCAAAAAACGCGCGGCGCTCTTGTAAGCGACGCTTTTCTCGATTATGCGGAATAAACAGTAATAGTGATATTTAATGATAGATATGTGATAAGATAATTATGTTTAAGCAAGTTTTTATAATTAGCTTTCTTTGTCTGGAGAAATACTCTAAGATGTAAAGTAAATCATTATGAATTCATCTTATTCAAACCATTATATATATATATATATATATATATATATATATATATATATATATATATATATATATATTTATAATTACCCAAACAACAAGAAAAGTCTTGGTTAGTCAGTAGTACTGTAATATTGCAACCAGAAAAATAGCCTACATGTATTATTAGGAAATCTAACATTCCATCAGAGCTTTACAATGTTAATTATATATATTTAAAAATGCAACAGGTTTAAAATCAAGAAAAATTGCTTATGATCTTAATCCATCAATATATTAAGACAGCCACGGTAGAGTTTCAATAGAACATTTATTTCCCCGTATGAGAAAATACTGTTTGAGACCGGTTATTTGGTGGGTAGGTAAAATCTGCTGTTTGTACAAGCTTAAAATTTCTTAGAGGTTCCATCTTATAAACGGTGAACAAAAGCTCCACAACTTTCTACAATAAATACAAGGTTCTGTGCTTGATGGTGAAAAGGGAATAACAGCAAGTATACAACATGTCGTCATCACCATCCTTCAAACTTTTCACCGTGAAATCTTAAAAAGAACTGAACCAGGATCTGAAAGCACATGTGAAGTTAGATCTTAAAAGCCTATGCAATAGTTTACCATCTTAAATAAGAGATCTGCTTTCCATCTTGAACCAATATAATTTAATTCATTTATCTCTTTACGGTCCATAAATAAATTACTTTTCTGTATCAAAAATGAGAATATATATTTAACCACAGACAACCGTGAGTTGGTACATATACACATACATACACGATCGTATGCCGTTAATGTA
>NC_068403.1:297187-329937 GCF_023724105.1 Carassius gibelio | reverse complement strand
GTTGCAGCACATGCAGCAGGCTGCAATCGCTCAAAAGCACCAGCACCAGCACCAACAGCAACAGCAACAACAACAGCAGCATCAGCAACAAATTCAGCAGCAGATGCGCATCGCCTCACAGATGTCCCAGCATCCCAGGCAAGGAGGTCCACCACAGATAACCAGTATACAGCAACCGGTAAGTAAGAGATTAGATCTTTCCTGCTTTTCCACACATGTCTGGTTTATTCTGGACCAGTATAGATGTGCTGTTTAACTAGGAAAGCTTGTAAAGCTGGAAAACCTGGTTGACCAGCTCTGTTTTTCGGTGAAAGTTGATGACCATTAAGGTTTTTCTGGTTAAGCTTCATATTTTTCAGATGAACATTGTTAAACACAAGGAAGATTTAATTTTGAAATAACTGTACAATTTGTTCAGAATGGATGTCAGCAAAATTATTGTCATCTGAAGTGTTTGTTCCTGGCCCGGCTGTCATTTCTTTCTCTGTCTCGCTTTTCAGCCACCTAGGCTCATTAGTATGCAAGCCCTCCAGAGGGGTGGGGTCAATGGCTCCTCCCACATGTATCCACCTCATCATCTGCGCATGGTATCAGCGCAGAACCGCATGTCTTCAGCGCAGCCCCGACTCAACGGGCAACCGTATCCTATGATGCAGCCTCAGTTACAGAGACAGGTCAGTGCAGAGGCTCTAGCAGGTCATATGATTAAAAAAAGAAAAATTAAGATGTCTCTCTTTTCCTTCTCTGTTTTTGATTGTTTTGAAAAGAGAGAATTTTTTATTTTTTATTTATATTATTTATGGTTGCAAAGGGTGGAACATTTCCGGTAATTTTCCAGAAACTTCCAAAATTTCCAAACATTTTGGAAAATTTTCTGCCTCATTGCAACCCTAATTTTATTTTGTCTGAAACATGATGTAAGAAATATCATACTACATTATTTATTGTATTATTACTTTTTTTTTAATTAAGTAATTATTGTGATTAAGGAGAGTGAGCATTTCTGTTATTGACACCAACAAAACATGTGACATTGGCTCCTGTAAGTAACATGACATAAAGCCCAGGATTAGAAATGTAAAAATATGAACAGTGTTAAAATATGAACAGTGTTTACTTTTGAAAAATATTTATTGCATATTAAACAATAGCTTGTCTGTATGTAGAATCTTTATAACAATAATGTAATCATTATACGGGACAGTGATACTGATATTGATCTCATATATGAAAATGTGTAATAGTAATATTTCTATATTTTAAATAGTTTTATTTTAGATTCAATAGTTTTAGTTTAGTTTCGTAGCACTGCTTACTAGGGCTGGGCAATATGTCAAACATTTCTTATCGATAATCGCTTTTAAAAATATAGTGAAATCTGATAATTTCATCTATCTAAGCCCCACCTCCACCACGCTCCGCCCCCGTCGAGATAACATTGCCGACATGCTCCATAAACACACACCAGGTTCAGCTTTGTCTTAATTATTACTTCAAAGATTGGTTTGACTTTTTTTAGTTTGTGCTTAAACTAATAGAAAACATTAGCTTTGCTGTTATTTTGGTGTTGCTAATAATTTCCCCTCTGTTCTTATCAAATTTGTGTTTGAAATGAATTTCATTTTGTGAGAACTGTTGAGAAAAAGAAATAAGCCCCTTTCACACTGCACGTTGGTCCCGGAAAATTGCCGGGTCACCTTCTGTATGAACGCAAAAACATCCTGGGATTGATCCCGGGTCGGGGATGTAGTAACATTGCCGTGTTCAGTCCCAAAACTACCTCTGTGTGAACAAAAGCCACTAATGCAGTAAAGGGTGTGTCGTAGTGATGACGCGTGTTATTGTGCGACTCTTTTACCAGGTGTTTTGAAGGCAGATCAACGTTTGCGACAGATCGTTCACCAGCTTAAGTGAAAGTTAACCTGCACAGCGTTTTCGACTCGTAAATTACACATCACATCCTGATGTCATGTGTCTTTAAGGGACTTTTACGGGTTGTGTGTGAACGCACACACAGATTCCGGGTAATCACTGGCAGTGTGAAAGGGGAAAAAACTAGCGCCCCGGGAACAATTGCTGGGACACATTACCCGTGTATTTTCCGGAATCGCAGTGTGAAAGGGGCTGTAGAACCCCATTTTAAGTTCATAATGGGGAAGTTGGACATTCTGGCGATGATTGTAAGAATGATAAATACATGTTGATGTCATTATAATAATGTCTTGAATAAAATATGCCTATTTTCCGATGTTTCTCTTTCTTTTTGGCATTTTCGCCTGTGTAGACACGTTTCATGATGGTAAGTTCAATTTCCTTATTTATAACAATTAGCTTTGGTTTTAAACTTGTAGTAAATCTATAATGTATTTGATTTTATAGTTTTTTTTTTATATAAACATTATAGTTTTTTTGCAAATGGATTACGAATTTATAGTGCTTTATCTCAGCTTAATTTGACAATTTTATTGTATACACGGTTTAAAAAATCTTTACAAATATTGCACTGAAATTATTGCAGGAATTTGCTTATTTTAATTGTAGCCTACCTTTCATGTTTTTGTTTTTTCATCATCATACATTGTTTAAATAAATATTCAGAAACGCATGCAGTGTTACTTTGTCTTTTTTTCTGTTTAACTTTTATTAAACAGCAGAAAATAAAATAGGCTTATACTCTAAATAAAGATAAATTATATTGGAACGCATCTCCAAAATAATAGCATACACAGATGCACTTTGCCATTACAGTAGTCAGCACTGAACAACAGACAAATAAAATATAAGCGGTTGGAAATTCATTACCTGACTGTTAACATTGTGATACTTACGAGACATCGTCGATATATGATAATATTGTGAAATCGCCCAGCCCTACTGCTTACACATTCTTATTCATACTCAAATTATATTTATAAAGACATTCAGTGTCTTTAATACAGAGGCTTATGGTTTTCTGATGTTGTTTACTTTGTCTTGCCTTTCTTACAGGACTAAAATAAACAACACATTCCACATTAAGAAAAAAGTAAATGTACTTGCTGTATCAAAGAACTTTTGCCATTTTCCAACACCTTTCCCTTTTTTTCCCTCATAGCACTCTAATCCTGGGCATGCTGGGCCCTTCCCTGTGGCGTCGCTACACAACATTAGTGCTGCCAACCCCACCAGTCCTACCAGTGCCAGCATAGCCAATGCCCACATTCACCGTGGCCCCACTAGTCCTGTTGTCGCCCCCATAGAGCTCATACCATCAGTCACCAACCCCGAAAATCTGCCCTGCCTGCCTGACATCCCTCCCATTCAGGTAATGTACCGTTGCATTTCCTTCGACTGACTGTCAGATTAATGTGGAATGATATAGATCTGGCCTGGTAACCCAAAGGTTCTAAGTTCAAACCCCAGAAAGTGTGATCATGAGGACACAAATCTAATAATCGGGTGGAAATGTAATAAAGGACCTAAATGTAATAACATTTGGGCTTAAATGTAATAAACCATTTAAATGTAATAACTTTTGGGCCTAAATGCAATAAAGGTTTTAAACATAATTAGGTTTAAGGCACCCAAGGCAACGAGACTAAGACAATCTCTGTTCTCTGCTATTATTGTTTTTTATATAACAGACGCTTCCTTAACCAAAGCAAAATTAAACAAAGCTGAATTGATTTAGAGCTCGTGTTGCAAAAACAAATTTAGTTTTTGTAATTTTCAGCTTGAAGATGCTGGTTCGAGCACACTGGGTCACATTCTCAGTCGATATATTTCTGCTAGTTCATATCCTGCTGTTGGCCCAACCAATCCCTCACCGGGACCTTCTACACATTCCCCAGGATCGTCAGGTACTTGCTGCGTCAATTTTTATCATGGATTGTTTGGAAAAATTTGCATGCATTTAAATAATGTCATTATAATATTCATGCACATAAGAATTTGGAATGTATAGTATTTATATGTTTAAAATATGCCATATTCATCTTACTCTTGGTAAAATATGGAAAAAACTCCTATCCAACCAACCTGGGGGCCCAAGGCTACACTAGTTGCCTAGCTCAGTGCCTCTGGTTCTGTAAGGCAAAGTCTCCCATCCAACCATATGCACCAACCCCGGAGGCTCAGGCTGCATTAGCCCCAAGACCATTATTAATGCCATATGCTACTTCACCACACAGCCCTACAGTGGGGCTCGAAAGTTTGGGCACCCCTTGCAGAATCTGTGAAAATGTGAATATTTTTAAAAAAATAAGAGAGATCATTCTAAATGCATGTTATTTTTTTATTTAGTACTGTCCTGAGTAAGATATTGTACATTAAAGATGTTTACATTTAGTCCACAAGACAAAACAATTGCTGAAATTATTAAAATAACCCCATTCAAAAGTTTGGGAACCCTTGGTTCATAATACAGTGTGCTGTTACCTGGATGATCCACGACTGTCTTTCTGTTTTGTGATGGTTGTGCAAGAGTCCTTGTTTGTTCTCAGTTAAACTGAGAACTGTTCTTCAGAAAAAATCTTTAAAGGGTTAGTTACCGAAAAATGAAAATTATGTCATTAATAACTCACCCTCATGTCGTTCCAAACCCGTGAGACCTCCGTTTATCTTCGGAACACAGTTTAAGATATTTTAGATTTAGTCTGAGCGCTCAGTCCCTCCATTGAAACTGTTTGTACGGTCTATTGTCCATGTCCAGAAAGGTAAGAAAAACATCATCAAAGTAGTCCATGTGACATCAGAGGGTCAGTTAGAATTTTTTGAAGCATCGAAAATAGCAAAACTACGCCTTTTATTCAGCATTGTCTTCTCTTCCGTGTCTGTTGTGAGAGAGAGTTCATAGACACAGAAAAGAAAAACACCAGGGCTCTGTTTTAATCATTCTTGGGGACTTTAATAAAGCCAATCTCTCCCGTGAACTGCCAAAATACAGACAGCATGTTACATGTCCCACCAGAGACAGTAATATACTGGATCACTGTTATACCACAAAGGATGCATATCACTCTGTACCACGAGCAGCTTTGGGACGTTCTGATCACTGTCTGATCCATCTTATACGGTCCTACAAGCAAAAACTTAAATCTGCTAAACCTGTAGTAAGGACTGTGAAGAGATGGACCAGCGAAACAGAGCAGGATTTACAACCTTGTTTTGACCTCACTGATTGGAGTGTTTTTGAAGCTGCTACCACCGATCTGGATGAACTCACAGAGACTGTAACATCCTATATTAGTTTCTGTGAGGATATATGCATTCCTACCAGGACTTATTTAACATTCAACAATGATAAGCCATGGTTTACAGTAAAACTCAGACATCTTCGTCAGGCCAAAGAGGATGCCTACAGAAATGGGGACAGAGTCTTGTACAATCAGGCCAGGAATACACTGAACAAAGAGGTTAGAGCGGCTAAAAAGACCTACACTAAAAAGTTGGAAGACGAGTTTACTTCAAACGACTCAACTTCAGTGTGGAGAAGACTGAGAGCCATCACAAACTACAAGACACCATCCCCTTGCACTGAGGCTAATCAACGACTTGCTAACGACCTGAATGAGTTTTATTGTAGATTTGAAACCCCCAACACCCATTCTGACAATCTCTTTACACAACCATTAACACCTCCTGCAATCCCCCTCTCCATACCTCCTGCTCTTCAAATCTGTGAAGATGATGTGTGCCAGGTCTTCAAGAAGAACAAAAGAAGAAAAGCACCAGGCCCAGACGGCGTTACACCAGCCAGTCTGAAAATCTGTGCTGACCAGCTGGCCCCCATCTTTTCACAGATCTTCAACAGATCCCTGTTGTTGTGTGAAGTGCCTTCCTGCTTCAAACGCTCCACCATAATCCCCATTCCAAAGAAACCCAAGATAACAGGACTTAACGACTTCAGACCTGTGGCTCTAACGTCTGTCGTCATGAAGTCATTTGAAAAACTGGTTCTGGCTTATCTGAAGGACATCACTGGACCCTTACTGGACCCCCTGCAGTTTGCGTACCGGAGCAAACAGGTCAGTGGATGATGCAGTCAACATGGGATTGCACTTCATCCTGCAACATCTGGACAAAAAGGGACTTATGTGAGGATCCTGTTTTGTGGACTTTAGTTCGGCTTTCAACACCACCATCCCAACAACCCTCCAGACCAAACTGCAAACTGACCCAGCTCTCTGTTCCTAGCTCTATCTGTCAGTGGATCACCAGCTTTCTGACTGATAGGCAACAGTTAGTGAGACTGGGGAAATTCAGGTCAAACAGGTGCTCCACCAACACTGGTGCCCCTCAGGGATGTGTTCTCTCCCCACTGCTCTTCTCCCTGTACACCAACGACTGCACCTCTAAAGACCCCTCTGTCAAGCTCCGGAAGTTTGCAGATGACACTACAGTCATCGGCCTCATCCAGGACGGTGATGAGTCTGCTTACAGACAAGAGGTTGAGCAGCTGGCTGTCTGGTGCAGTCTTAACAACCTGGAGCTGAACACGCTTTAAACAGTGGAGATGATTGTGGACTTTAGGAGAAACCCCAATGCACTTTCCCCACTCACCATCATGAACCGCACTGTGGCTGCAGTGGAGTCATTCAGATTCCTGGGAACCACCATCTCTCAGGACCTGAAGTGGGACAATCACATTGACTCTAAAAAGGCCCAACTAAGGTTTTACTTCCTTCGCCAGCTGAGGAAGTTTAACCTGCCACAGGAGCTGCTGAAACGGTTCTACTCAGCCGTCATTGAATCTGTACTGTTTACTTCAATAACTGTCTGGTTTGGTTCAGCAACAAAATCAGACATCAGAAGACTACAGAGAACTGTTCGGAATGCCGAAAGGACTATTGGTTCTCCTCTGCCCACCCTTCAAGAACTGTATACATCCAGAGTGAAGAAAAGGGCTCAGAAAAGAACTGAACTTCCCATCACTACTGGTGATCTGAAAACCGATGCAACCGGTTCTTGACTGGAGAACGAGTCAGTCTATTGTTTGTTATCTGGCTTGGCTCGGTGTTCATCTTCAGTTCTCTCTTCACAGCAGTTCAGTCAGTGTACTGTTTGATTAAATGACTCTGGGATATTGGTTTGTTTTAATTCAGAGGGAGTGTCAGCCACATTAAAAAAAAGTTAACAGCTAAAGTCATTTGTGGATTAATGCTTTTTGGAGACGAGAACCGTTTCAAACAATTCTAAGAAAATGATTCAAAGAAGATCCGGTTACATCAAATGATTCGTTCACGAACCGGATATCGTATAAGTCGTAGTTTTTGCTATTTTTGTACCAAAATGTATTTTCGATGCTTCAAAAAATTCTAACCGACCCTCTGATGTCACATGGACTACTTTGAAGATGTTTTTATTACCTTTCTAACCATGGACAGAAGACCGTGCACAGTTTCAATGGAGGGGACTGAGAGCTCTCGGACTAAATCTAAAATATCTTAAACTGTGTTCCTAAGATGAAAGGAGGTCTTACGGGTTTGGAATGACGTGAGGGTGAGTTATTAATGACATAATTTTCATTTTTCGATGAACTAATCCTTTAAGGTCCTGCAGATTCTTCAGTTTTCCAGCATCTTTGCATATTTGAACCCTTTCCAGCAGTGATTGTATGATTTTGAGATACATCTTTTCACACTGAGGACAATCGAGGCACTCAAACACAACTATTAAAAAAGGTTCAAACGTTCACTGATACTCCAGAAGGAAACAAGATGTGAAAACTTTTGAACACAATGAAGATGGACAAATTTTTCTTATTTTGTTGAAATAATTTTTTTTTTCATTTAGTTTTGCCCTTCATAAGCAACAGAATATACTTGTATGTTTCCCAGAACACAAATTAAGTACAATTTATCTTGATCTTCAAATTCCAGAAGTTTTCACCCCAGTCATGGATCATCCAGACAACCACACACAGTATTAAGGACCAAGGGTTACCAAACTTTTGAGTGGGGTTATTTTAATAATTTTAGCAATTGTTTTGTCTTGTGGACTAAATGTAAACATCTTTTATGTGCAATATCTTACTCAGGATGGTACTAAATAAAAAATAACATGGATTTAGTTTATGAAAATTCACAGATTCTGCAAGGGGTGCCCAAACTTTCAAGCCCCACTGTATCTCACCAACAACTCCAGCTTGCATATTCATTCATTGCTGTGCACCAGTGTTACGATAACAAAATTATCAAAAAACTAATTTTGGTAATTGAAATAAAAAAACAATTAATGGTTGAAAAGTTTTGCTTGCCTGGTCTGAACCTGAGCTTGTGTTCCCCCCCTCCCCCTGTCAGTCAAGCTCATCAGGAAAGTGAGTGAAACACAAACACACATTTATATCAAATAATACATCATTAATAGCAGTTCACTTCTGCGATTCAGTATGATTGGATTCACATTAGCAGCAAACCGTACCAGAGTTCACATGAACCGTACCCCAGACCACCCATTTAAAGTGGACTTGGGTACGGTTTGCGGGTGCACACCTGAGTTCGGAAGACAGCGTTCACATTATCCAGACAAACCGAACTCTGAAGTCAGTCGAACACTGGTGCACACCAATAGTGCTAGTGTGAAAGGACCCTAATTGTGGACCCTAACTCTTGGAAATTGACAAAAATATGCATTATTAAAACTTAGGCTTTTTAGATGTATTTTTTTTTCCTCAGCTATAACAATGACTGTTATCGTGTAAATTTTCTAAAAGATTTAATTCTTTTAACGCTTTCCATGACTCCTCTTCTCTAGGTTTATCTAATTCTCACACTCCAGCTCGTCCATCCAGCACGTCAAGCACTGGCAGCAGGGGCAGGTCAGCATTTGCATTTTTTTACCTTAGTCATTTAAAGTATAAAAAAAATAAAGTAATTTGTTTCTGTTCTTTGATATTAATACTTGCATTAATATCAGCAGTTGTTGATTATAGCTTAGAAACTATGTATCTTTAAAAAAGAGACATTTGAATAAAAAATAGTTATTTGTGTCTTCTGTTTTTGCTTATGTGTGTGGGTTCAGTTGTGGGTCAGCTGGTAGACCTGGGACGGGGAACACTGCAGTGGACCAGGTGAAGGTCAAACAGGAACCGGGAGTTGAGGAAGAATGTAGCTATTCTGGAGCAAACGTCAAAACGGAGCGCTGTAAAGATGGCAGACGGAGTGCTTGCATGGTATTTATCTTCAACTTAGTTTCTTTTTGGGTCTAAGAGATACAGTTTGTTTCTTGTTATACGATGTCTTACTGTTGTTGTTCTTCTTCCTCAAACCAGATGAGCAGCCCAGAAGGAAGCCTAACTCCCCCTCTTCCTGTCCTTGGCTCGGTGTCAACCGGTTCAGTCCAGGACATTTTAAGAACACTTGGTGAAAATGTTAAATCAGAACAACAGAGCAATCAGCGCTCATCCTGTACAAAGCCAAACTCCAGCGCACCTCTAACCAATGGGACCACCGCGTCAAATGGTAGTCAGCAGGGGAGCACCGCTAACGCCAACAGCCAGACCACTGTGGGAAAGGAAGACGACCCGAACGAGGACTGGTGTGCCGTTTGTCAGAATGGAGGAGAACTACTGTGCTGTGATCGCTGTCCTAAAGTCTTCCACATGACCTGCCATATCCCAACACTCAAATCTTCTCCCAGGTGAAGAATGTGGCTTTATTTATCCAGAGAATGCAACACACTTAATTCAGCATTAATGCTGTTTTTGTGTAGTACGTCTGGGCTGGTAACTGAAAGTTTATGGGTTTGAACCCTACAAGGTGCAATCGGTGGACTATTAGCAGTTGAAAGCTGAAATAATAATAAAACAATAGAATGCGCTAGTGTTAGACATTTTTATAATAAATAAACCGAAAACAAGTAGATTGAATAAAAGAAGAATAGAAAATGCATTGATATTATACTACTGCGCCCACAGGGGATTGTTGACTCTAAAAAGGCATGGTGGTATAATATCAATGTTAAATTATATTGTTAATTATTCTTTTTTTTCACAGCTTGTTAGACCTTGCACTAATATTTATCTCTGGTAAACAAATTGAGCAGAGAGATAAATAACTGACCAATTTGTTTAGCCAGTCATTACAGAGAGGAACTTTACATATTGTGGTCATAAAAGTTCAGTAGCGTAACAGCTTGTAGGTCAGGGAGAGGGTTCTGTTTATGGTTCCAGAAATTTGACTAATATTAGTAAATGGACGTCAGGGTAAAAACAAACATTTATGAATGTTTTAAGGCTTTAATACATTTTTGTGTGTTAAATGATGTTATACCCTTATTCTGCTGCAGTGGAGATTGGATGTGCACCTTCTGCAGAAGTCTAGCAAATCCAGAGATGGAATACAACTGTGATGACGATCCACCAAGTAACAAGGACAAGAGTGAGACGGCAATGAGTCCAGAGGACCAGCGAGTGAGTCACACTGAGAAACAAACGCATAACAATCATATTCAGAAAATGAGTGAACTATGGGGAGCACATAGTACTTTAGCCCTAATTAGAAGACTGGCAAAGTAAGATTGCTTCATGAGGACAGTTAATTTATCCCAAAACGTCATACCAGACACTCTATAATGTAATATAAATTATGCACAGTATATTATTTGACAAACCGTAATGATGATGCTAAAAATGTAAACTTTAGTGACCCATCAATCATATATGGTCAACAAATCTTGTCCACCAGAGTTCCTCATTAATATACATTTCAAGTTTTTGCACAACTGCAGATTGTTAATGTTTCTTCTTCTCTCCTCTTCCTGTATTTTTAGCGTTGTGAGCGCTTGCTGCTGCACGTGTTTTGTCATGAGCTCAGTACAGAGTTTCAAGAGCCTGTTCCTACATCGGTGAGTTTCCATCAAGCCCACAATATCCTCATTTCCCATAAATGCAGACGTTTCTGATAAAGTGTTCTTAAAGGGCAAAGCTCAGATGTGTAATTGGACCATTTCTCAGTACCACTGGTATTATTTAATTGCTGCCTCTCTGCTAGGTCATTATCACTACTGCAATAAAGCTTCTAAAACAGCAACATCGCTCACATGTAGATCTGTAGTGACTCCAGTCATCTGTTTTCAAACATGGATTGAGCCTCTGGGCCATTTCCTGCTGTTATTTGTCATAGCAGGATTATGATTCTTGTGTAATTACATTATTGAGTGAATGCAATAATGCATCAGGCTGACAGGTAATAACAGTGATTTTGTATTTTCATTGGATTTGGTCTTATATACCCCCTGATTTTACTCACTTTTTTTTCATGACTACTTGAGTCTGTGGCTCTGTTTTAAAACCTAGTGAGCTGTACTGCTGTCTACATGGGGATTTCCAGCAAGCGATGTCATTGTTGTCAGATTTTGTTCCTGATATGAAATGTTGTTTACATTTCACACTGACATACAAACAGCTTGGTCTTTCTTCAGTCAGTTTTTCATGTAACATTTTTATTTTAGCTTCACTTTAATGAATGAATATGATTTTAATGGTTTTAGTATTAACTAACTACACTGGAGCAGAGAAAACCGAGCTTTAATACTGTTAAATAGTATTAATAGTTGTACTTTTTCCATTTAAGATGCACACATAATACCTCATGTTGAGTTGAAGGGTTTGGAAGAGATCCCCATGTTCAACATTATAGTTTTAATGCTGAAGCCTTGATTTCTCTTCAGGTACCCAATTACTATAAAATAATAAAGCATCCTATGGATTTGACCCTGGTAAAGCGGAAACTGCAGCGAAAACATCCTCTGCATTACAAGAGCCCTAAAGAGTTTGTGTCCGACGTGCGCCTGGTCTTTAGCAATTGTGCCAAATATAATGAGGTGAGTTCGGGGCATGTGTTTAACCTGTGTGGGGGTGCATGTAAGAAACACGTTTTTAGAGAGTATGAAATGCACTAAAGCAGCACAGCATGAGAACATGTGATGGATTTGCATGAGTTTACTGCCTCTTATGGTCACCAGTACTAACTATCTAAAGAATGGTTTCAGTCAAGCTGAGCATTAATCAGCGGCTGGATGTTGAGCTTGTGTTTGTCACAGGGCTAACACACTTTGTGGTGTTTCACGCCATTGAAGGGATGTTTATTTTAATGTTGCACAGTGTTTCGGTATGATACATTTGATTATTGTTCAGTATTGTTATTTGAACAATAAAGACGACAATCAAATGCATGATATGAATGCCAGTTTTCGCAGTCATTCACGGTTTCTGACATTCATTCAAGACCCCATGAAGCAAACTCCAATAGTTTGTATTTCCTGTTAATAATGGAAGTTTGGGCGGGTCTTGATTTTTTTTTCTTTTTTCTTTTATTTATTTATTTATTTATTTATTTATTTTTATTAATTAATTTATTGTTTAACGGCCAACATGCTTTAAATTGCAAGTTTTGCTAGACTTAATGAGGAACATTCTCATTCTAAAGAATACATTGAATTTCTCAGCTTTTTGTACTAGCATAGTATTAGTAACTTTAAAGTAAACACACCTGTAGTAAAACCGTCATTTTGATTTCATAGGGTCTTTTGGAGTCTGTATGTAAAGTCTACATGTTTAGTGAGTGTGAAACTGTAAAATACAACTAAATGGCTCTGATGCATTCAAACTTGCATCCCATGTACACAACTTATTACATTTCAGGTTTATACATCATGGAAGCTATTATTTTAGTATTGAGGTACTAAGATAGTTTTTATTAATATTTTTATATTTTCCATTTTCATTGTAATTTTTGGTAGTTTTTGTAAGAAAAATGGTTTTAGTTTCAGTTTGTCAACTAGTCTGTAATAACCCTGCCAAGTTACGTTTTTGATATCATTTTTACAATTTAGTTGATTATGAAAGTTTTAAGTGTTTATTGACAGCAAATCTCAGTCATGCCATTAGACATCAGCGACAGCTGGCTTTTTAAAGAGAGTGGCAATGCTTTAATCAAATATGCAATTATTACACTGAATGTTATAGAGAATTTTCAGCTTCTTTTTTACCAAAGGATGAGTACGTCCATTTTAGGTCGTTTCAGTGGATGGATTTGTTTTGTTTGGGAATTCATCACAGTGGCCACATTATGCTTGAAATTCACAAATAGGGTGTTAGTTGGTAGAAACGGTAGAAACATTCATGTTATGAACTGTTGCACTGCTATTGTGATGATTTCTAGGATTACTGAAATGTTATTTCTGTCCTTAAGATAACTGTAAAATGTGGTAGATATTTTACCATCTTCACAAAACTTCATGATTGTGGCATTCATGTCAAAGAAGCACGTTATTATGAGCTATTTCTAATTTTTCCATTTAATTTATCTGTTGCATTTTGTTTGTTTGTCATCATTACTGGCACAGTTTCGTATTTCTATTTCCCCCCCCATATTTTAAAGGCAAATCCCCTTCTAGTTTGAATTCTTGGTGAATAATATAGAGGCCGTTTTCTTATCCCTTCTAACTGAAAGGCATTTATTATGAGCAAACCGAAAATTGTGCTCCTTGGACATTTTTAAATCCAGATGAGGCTGTGACCTCACTGTGTGGATGGTATAAAATCTTTCTTCCCCCCCTTTTTCTTTTGAATTTTTTTTTTTTTTTTTTTTTTGGTGTCGTGCCCTTTTTAGATGTCACGAATAATCCAGGTTTATGATGAGGAGAAAGAGAGTAATGTTCAGGTAAGATGTTTCGTACACCACACCGATGGGTTCAGCAGTGCTGGCACCCAAAGCATCTAAAATGGGAGTTTTAACTCTTTCTGTGCTTCTCTCCTCTTCCTCATCCTCCTCACCCGTTCATCCCTGGGCCTGCATTTCACCTGCTCTCCCCTCGCCCTTCCTCACATTTCCACACTCTTTCCCCTCTCCTCCCTCTCCTAGGCCGACTCGGAAGTGGCAGAGGCCGGCAAAGCCGTGAGTCTGCATTTCGAAGAGAAACTGCTTGAGATTTTTCCCGAACAGACGTTCCCAGTAGTCGTGGAGAAGGAGATGCGAGCGGAGGCCGATAAGGATTCGGAGGACTCTGATGATGACGTCGTACAACCGAAACGCAAACGCTTAAAAGTGGACACCGAGAAGCTGTTGCACTTCAAGTGAAGAAAATGAGGAAACATCTGCGAGAAATAAACGGTCTTCCTCTCAAGCTCAGTCTTATTTTGCCTTCTGAAGGGTGGAATAATGCTGGAACTGATGCGAGTCAAATACTTTTTTTTTCATGTTCTCCCAAACACTGACGATCCATTGTACATACAGCGTGAGAACTTTAAAACATGCATCGTGGACACTCGGAGGATCGATAACTGAATCGTTGGGTGTGGATAAAGACACTTGTACAGATTTAAATAGTCTTGTTTTAGTCTGATTTAGTAAATAACATGTTTTTCTTTTTCTTTCTTTCTTAAACTATGAGTAATTATTATATTTGTAAATCTATTGTGAATTATACTTTATAAATCATACTCATCTCCCTTCTGTTGTATGATAAAGTTGATCATATATGGCCCACCTGCTTCCTTTGCATGTGTATTTTCTTATTCCTACAGTTTAAATCCCTTCAGTAGATGAAAACTTGATCTTTATTTTCAATAAAACGGTGACTTCTGGATTGTTGGAAAGTTTAATCGCAGACCCTTCAACTCAAAAGATGCATAGTAAATGCACAACAAAAGCTAATACAAAAGTATTCTCAACAAGCATTGTTTATTTCTTTCCAATTATATATAAACGACAGTATTGCCATTGTTACATTTAGAATGGTTACAGCCTTGGATGTTTGAGTAAATGTTGAACTGTATTAAACTCTTCATTTGTATATTCCAATAATTTGAAATCCATTAAGTTCAAAATGTAAACATTTCAAGACGCAGTATTATACAATTTCTAAAACCTTAAATAAAATATCTCAGAATTTTTATTCTCCAGACTTTCCTGTAACTGCTGATACATTCAGACAAGTCAACCATATAACGAACTAAATTTAGGTTTTAACTATGTTCCATGGCAGGAGTATTTTTGTCAAATTGAAGCAATTTGTCACACGTGGGTTTTACATGTATTATTTACAGCATTTTACAGTGGTATTTTCTTGTATTATTTACAATACCTCACAATGATATGTGGTGCTTCGTAATTGGTTTAATAGGTGTATATAATTTCTTGATGGCAGGTTTTCAGAAATGCTGGGCCTGTCCAGTGAATTGTATATTGTTTTTTTTTTTTTTTTTTTTGTAGTCATGACTTTAGGTTATTTCTATACAGGTAATGACTTTAAAAATGAAACTAACTACCAATGAGAAATGTTTACTGGAGATAAAATGGGGACCTTGTGTGGGAAAAGCCCCGTCCTCCGATGTATTTTACTAATGTGGCGACCTATGCAGTCTCAGTTTGTCTTGTGTACATGTTCGTTTGCCAGCTTAGAGATTCTTAGGAAATTACGTTTTGCGTCACACCTGCGCGTCCTGTTTCTGCTGAATGGACATGAAGTCATGCGTGATGGTCAGCTGATATGAGCGGAGCCGCTGTGTGTTTCTGGAGGAGACGGAGCGTCACACTGCCTAAAGGTAAAGACAATTCTGCTGGTTTACCCCCCTTTCATTACACACTGGTAATGCATTTACCTTAATTGTAAAGTTAGCGGTTCAAAGCTCTGAAGGTTACTCAACACGTTTAATCAACGGTGTAACGTTACTGTAAAACAAAAACAAAAAAAAAAAAAAACACTGATCTGTGAAAATGTCAGACATGTTAATCACCATGTAGTGCCTAAACTGTGATTTTGTTGACCAAAACACATACTGTGGGAAAATGACTTTTTCAGAGATATATTGTTGTTATCGTTACTTAAATTAAGCGATATTATAGTGTTTTGTTATATGAAAAAAACTACATTAAAAGTAATATTCATATTCAGAATTTAAAGAAACCGACACAGCTTACGACTTGAGATAAATGTTAGCGATAGGTCTAACCGGTTCAGAAAATGGTTGAACGATTCGTTCACGATTCGTACCGAATCGTTCGAGCGCTTCTCCACTTTCACCGAAACGTTAACCACCTAATTACATGACAGTTTTATAGAACACGTATCTTATTTTAATAAGTAATTGTAGTTTAATTGTTTAATGTAAATTCACTTTAAATACACTGTTTCGGTTCTAAATTACCTTTGTTTTCTAAGCTGAATCATGAAAATATATCTTGTCTTTATAATATTACTTAAAAGTTTGAAGATTTTAGAGCATGTCATATTTCAATGATCACATGACGAATTTACGTCATGATGACGCCCAAAAAAAAAACAAAAAGCTGAATGTTCCTTTTTTTTTGTACCGGAACTCTTAAATTAACTGTTCTAAAGAACCGATTCGCAAAATGAGTCACTAGCGAGGCTTCCGGTGTCTTCACCGATGATGACGTCTTGCCTCAACGATCCAATCACAGTGTTAAACGATGATCTCTTTTTTTTGACGACTTGTTTTCCTTTCGAGGTAACCGCGGACTAAGATCGACACACTGCTACTTTTCTACCTCAGCAGCTGAAGATCTACATCACCGGTAATGTGCTGAACGTATATGCATGTATTAACATATTTGTAATGTCTTTTGGTTCCGTTAGTGTTTAAACATCACTGCACTTTGTTTGGATCCATAACGCATCTGTTTTTATAAGCGTTCCAGCTGAGCTGTTTGCATAAGAACAGAGAGTGCTAGTGTTTTTAAACCGATATTCTGCTAATGTCAGCTCTTCTGATTGCTCGCTGCTGTTTTCCAGTGATGTCGGATGGGGTGGTGCTCGGCGGTGATGGGAACTTCAGCTCTCTCTGCCCGCACGGGATCGAGTGGATCTGGTATGGACTGGGTGAATGTGCTCAGGATGGCAGAGACATCGCCAGTGTTGTTCTCGGACTGCTGTCGATAGTTTGCTTCATGGTGTCTTCACTACCGTGAGTAGGCCTACGGTTGTGCTGTTGCACTCTGTATGGTGTAGTTTTGACATAATGGATATAAAATTCATTCAGGCACAGCAATAATTAAGATTTCTTATAAACGTTCAAGAATTTGGGAACAGGTATGATTTTTTTTTAGGGAAAGTAATGCTTTTATTCAGCAATGGTGCATTACAATGACCAAAATTTTTTTTTAAAAATCTATTTAAAACAAAAGCTGTTCTTTTGAACATTCCATTGGATAAATAATTCTGAAAAATGCATCATGGTTTACACCAAAATATTAAACCGTACAAATGTTTTCAACAAAATTTGATTGATTTCTGAAGGATCATGTGACACTGAAGACTGGAGTAATGACTGCTGACAATTCAGCTTTGCATCACAGGAATAAATTACATTCTACACATTTAACATTTATTTTAAACTTAAAATTAAATTTATGCATTTAGCAAGACTCTTTTATCCAAAGCGACTTGCAGTGCATTCAGGCTATCAATTTTTACATATCATGTGTTCTCTGGGAATCGAACCCCCAACCTTGTGCTTAGTTGCTTGCTAACGCAATGCTCTACCAGTTGAGCTAAAGGAACACTAAATACATTTAAAAAGTATTAGTATTTTACACTATTACTATTTTGTTGTATTTTTGATTAAATAAATGCTGTTTTGGTGAGATATTTTTCAAAGCATTACTGGCACCCAAACTTTTGAACGGTAGTTTCTGTGTGTAGAGGGACACATTTTGCACATGAGAAATGATGAGCTCATACTGACTGTTACTGTAGGCAATACTACAGTTCCTGCAAGACAGGAAACATGGACAGCGCTCTATCGATTTGGTTCTTGTTATTTTGGCTGGCCGGTGACTCGTGCAATCTCATTGGATCGTTCTTAGCTGATCAACTTCCACTACAGGTAAGGAACAATTGACACATTCTTTATTTATCGCTTTAGATAAAATATCTGCTCAATGAAAGAAAATTAACCCTAATTAATATTTTTTTTATTTTTATTAAATGATTCTAATTTTGCTACAGTTTGAGGCCTGATTTTATTATTATTTAATTACTCTCATTTCTCCTTTAGAAATACACTGCAGTCTACTACGTCCTGGCAGACCTGTTAATGCTGTCAATGTACACTTACTATAAACTAAAGAATAAGTCATCGAGGGGTGAGTTGGAAATTATACTTCACTAGTGACTAGGGACATTAGGATAGGCTCTATGTAATTGGTTGCTTTCGAGACTTATCTTGCATTCATCTATTTTTGTCTTCAGGCACACCTGCTTTTTTTTTATCTATTTGAATCCAACTATGTTGCATTAAATGTGCACATACTTGCATTTATATAGATAAACACACACACACACAAACAAACATACACGCATATATATATATATATATATATATTAAAAAGCTTTTTAATTAGTGTTGTTTATATTGAATATAATTGATTGAATATTTTAATTGTCATTATATTTTTATTAAAATATATTGTTTTAATACTAAAATGAAATACAAAATATCAATAAATATAATTTATTTATATACTTTTATAGTATTATAGTATTAATTTATATTTTGTATTTAATTTTTCTTTGAATATTTTCATTATTTATTTAAGTTTAGGTTTTAGCTTTGTTTTATATTTCTATTTTTCTTTTCTTTTCATATAAGCTTTAGTTGGAATAATTTTAGTACTTAAACTTTCATCTTTATTTCAGGTCTTGAAAAGTTTTATTATAGTAACGGTGATAACATTATTCAAGAATGTCTCTCAGTGTCCCATCTCTCCGTACATTACTGTTTATTCCTCTGTGACCTTCAGCTTTCACAGTCTGTTATAAGAATGTGCTGATGCCTGAAACGCTAATTCATAGAAGCGTCTTTCTCCTCTGCAGCCAGTAACAGCGCATTGCTGAATGCGGTCAGCGTGCTATGTCTTCTGGGAATTTCATCGTCCCTCCGTAGCCTCCCTCGCTCAGCCCTAGAGGAACAGATGCCTGAGGGGTTCAAGGGTCGGGCGCTGCTGGCCGTGGAGGGGGACAGCGGTTCGGTGCAGGTGAGTTAAGATGAGATGCACTTCACTGCACTTCACATGTGATTTCAGCATTGATTTGAGACTCAGTTGTTTTTGTGTTTTTCAGCCGTTTGATACAAAGGAGATTATAGGCTTTGTCTTTGGCTCAGTATCTTCAGTACTGTATTTATGCTCCAGAGTGCCACAGATGTACACTAATGTAAGTCTTACTGCATGTATGTGTTGATGAATTGCACTAAATCTCTCCAGAACATGTTCAGGTAATATGTCACCACGAAATCATGAGAAAGACATATTAATTTATTTTACATTAATAAATGCATTTTAATATTAATAAGCTATATATTTTAATAATAAAACCAATTTTTTTTAGGGCTAATCAGATTGTTTCCAATAAAACAATTTCTTGACAGTAACTTTGTTTTTCTTTTTTTTTTTACGTTTTAAATGTGAAAAAAAAGAAGAATATGTAATCTGTTCCTGCTCCCCATCAGTGTGTTTAAAACTTGTGATTTTAGAAGTTGTCACAAGTAATGGTACATTGTTTTCTCTTTTGCACTGAGCACATAATGTGTTCATTGTTGTGTTTGCAACATTATTTCTAATATTTGCAACAGTATTTTTCATTAGTTGGACATTAGATCTCACAGAAGGGGCCTTGCAGGGCCAAAATCCACTCTTGAAATTTGCTGGAAATGTACTCAATCTGTTCTACATCTTGGATGGCATGAGGGTGTTTATTTATTGGAATAGATTTGAAGAAATGTAGCATTCCAACACTTGCTCCGAATGGATCCTCTGCAGTGAATGGGTGCCGTCAGAATGAGAGTCCATACAGCTGAGAAAAACATCACAATAATCCACACCACTCCAGTCCTTTAATTAATGTCTTGTTAAGTGAAAAGCTGTATGTATTGTAAGAAACAAATCTATCAAGATATTTTAAGCTTAAACTGTTTCTTCTGGCCAGAATATGAGTCCAAAATCCCTAACTCTTCCTCCAGTGGAAAAAGTCCATCTCCTGTTGTCTTCTCACACCAAAATGTTTGTTTAGAACTGAATTGGACTGTTTTTCTGGTAAACTCTGCTTGATCTGTGCATATTTCTCTTGATTCAGGTGAGACTACGTTTTCACAGGAGAATCAATATTATAGATAGAGGACTCACATTATAGCTAGAAACAATGGTTCAAAATGTCTGGATGGATTTGTGTTTGTACAAACACACAGCTCTTTGGTTCACAAGCTGTTAATTGATGGACTGGAGTTGTGTGGATTATTGTGATGTTTCTATCAGTTGTTTGGACTCATTCTGACGGCACCCATTCACTGCAGAGAATCCATTGGTGAGCAAGTGACAATGCTACATTTCATCAAATCTTTTGTGATAAAAAACTAACTCATCTACATCTTGGATGGGCTGAGCGTGAGTACATTTTCAGCCATTTTCACTACTCCTTTAAAGTCTCTAAAAGTCTTTTATTTTGTTAATACAAAATGTAAATTCTTATTTTCTACATGTTTAATGTTGCTTTTCATTGCAGACATCATCTGTGTTAATGCAGTGAATGACTACATTTATTATTCATACTTTGCATGCTACATATGCATGCAGAACTTAAGTACAGGTATTTCTTCTTGGTGTAATTGAAATATGTCTTGCTGTCCTTCAGTTTCAGAGGAAGTCAACAGAGGGCGTGTCTTTTTTCCTATTTGCTCTGGTGATTCTGGGAAACACAACATATGGCATCAGCGTGCTACTGAAGAACCCAGATCCAGGACAGGGAGAGGCCAGCTATATCATACACCACCTCCCCTGGCTCATCGGCAGCCTGGGAACACTCTCACTTGACCTTATTGTATCCTTTAAAGTCACGTGTTAGCCACTGAGCTGTTAATGAGGTCACCGATTCCCAACACAGTCCTCTAGAACTAAAGACATGACATTTCTAGATGCATCATCAAAATTCGAATTTGGAGGATAAAACATGCTCATGAAATTTGCATGAAATAATGTACCGTAATGGACCTAAAACAGGCTTTATTGTAATATTAATTTAATGTAGCCACGGAAGGATAAAAGTTTTTGTCAGATACACACTAGGATTATTATAGTAAACCAAAACAAACAAACATTTCTCGGTGCTTTAAAATGAAAAATATTGACTGAAGTAAGAAAATAAAAATAAATGTGTGTGTGTGTGTATATATATATATATATATATATATATATATATATATATATATAATTTTTGATGAAGAATATTTTTTATTTATTTGTCTTTTAACTTGATTGAAACCTGAAAATAAAACTATATTTAAAAAAAAAAAAATTAAACTTGCAGAAAATAAAAATATAAAAACTAATTCAAATGATTAATAAAATATCAGTGATGCTAAAATAAAACGCTGAACTATGAGGTTTTCTCAACTTTGTTTAACTGTGTTGAATTACATTGATTAGTTGACATGGTTTGTTTTGAAAACATGCGGTCAACGGTCACATGACTAATGTTTTAAACAATATTGCATAAATGCTGGGGTCATTGTATGATTGACATTCTGGATCACTTGAGGTCACACATATTGACGAAACTCTTGATTGCTGCCATAGCATCCAGCTGTGTTTTACATCACTGAAGCCATGTGTCTTCCTTTCATGTGAAGCTCATTTGTCATAATCTCATGAGCACTGGGCCTGGTATAGTTTGAAATTATTTAGTCTTTTTCCCTTGACACTTTTCTTTAGATATCCGTACAGTTCATGATGTACAGCAAATCTCCTCGGGATTCTGCAGGGGGAGATGAAGAGACCGCTGCACTTCTCCATAACTGAACAATTCCCATTCCTGCTGTGACTGGATGAAATGCTGGAGAGCTTCACATTTCCACAGCCACAGCTGACAGACAAGAATCCCTTTTTTCCCCTAATAGTTTTATCTAGATTTTATTCAATAGGTTTTATTCCTAGAAGTGTCAGTGGTTAAGTATATTTTTGTCTGATGGTAAATAGTTAACTTTCTTAATTGGTTCAATATTTGGCACTAAAGGGACTTATTGAAACACTTTTGTAATGTTTGTACTGTACTTCAGAATTCAGATTTTTTTTTTTTATATACAATGCATGCAATCATGTGTTTTTTTTTTGTTTTGTACAGTGGAATGAATGCTGCATTCGGCAGACCTAGTCTTGACTCAAGGTTCCGTCTTAAATATGTGTACTGTACTAATGTTAAAAGGCTGTTTTTGTGCAATCAATTGTCAAAAATGTTTTGACGTTGTAAAGATGTTTTAAATTTTTATTCTGTGGCCTTTGATTTGATTTAGCACTGCACCTGTCATTCAGTTGGGTACCTTTATTGAAGTTCTTCTTTACTTTGCCTGTTTTTCTTCTTTTTAGTTCTGTATCACAGCACAACACTCACTAAAGATTTGTGTTTTTCTGAAGCCAAACATGCTCGAACGTTTTCTTTTTTGGTGTGGACAATCAATTTGTCTAAATCTCATTCATATTTATCTTTCCAAACAAATCATCAACATTAAATAGCTTTTTGCTTCTGTAATATCGTGAATGAAAAGAAAAATCATTATGAAATCCTATTATTTGCTATTGTAGGGTAAATTGTGATTGTATGTTAATGCAGCAATTCCCTTTCCATAGGTTTAAAGTCATGTTCTCATCACAGGAGCTTTTAATGGCTTTTTAAATTAAATTAAGTTCTATTTTATAACCTAGTGGGTTGCCTTTGCTGCCTAAATGAAATGGATCTCCATCACTAAGATTTATATACTGTTTTAGTATTTATTAATATATTGAATGGAAAATTGTGTCATTTTATATGCTTTTGTAATTGTTTTATTCTACAGGTTTAGTAACTTTATTACTGCACCTTATTCAGTTAGTTCATTTCATTCTTTAAAGGGTACACTTTCTAATATTTATATTTTGTCATTCAGTTAATACAAATATTTTAATAGTTTTAGTTAAAGGGATAGTTCACCCAAGAATCACAATTTTGTCATTATATATTCTCCCTCATGTTGTTCCAGACCTTTTAAAAGGTATTCAGAACAAAAATTCCAATATTTTTGATGAAATCCAAGAGTTTTCTGACCCTGCATAGACCGCAATGCAACTGACACATTCAAGGCCCAGGAAGGTAGTAAGGACTGTTAAAATAGTCCATGTGACATCAGTGGTTCAACCGTAATTTTATGAAGCTATGAGAATTCCTTTGTGTGGAAAACCCCCCAGAAATAATGACTTTATTCAACAATTCTTCTCATTATGTCATCTCTGCCATTCATTCATGTGACTATCACAAAGCCATTGGCAGTGTCAGAAAGCTCTTGGATTTCATAAAAAAATATCTTAATTTGTGTTCCGAAGATGAACAAAGGTCTTACAGGTTTGGAACCACGAGGGTGAGTAGTTAATGACAGAAATTTATTTGGTTGATCTTTCCCTTTAACAATAAAACAACATTGATCTCCATAGGGAGCAATTCTGTGTCATATCAATAGTGTTCATTTATATAGAAATATACAGTAGACAAACATGTAAAATTGGTCTTCCGACTTAAGTTTTTTTTCTTTTTTCTTTAAGAACACTCAGTGCATTATTGGATTCCCTTTTTTAAAAGATATTTGCAATGCTGCCTTTGAATTTAGCCAAAATCAGCTTTTTCTTAGAAGGCTTTGCAATTGTCCTGGGTAAATTTCGGAATAATGTTTGGGTTGCTTTTGTGCTACTGTTACCTTATAACACTGCCTATGTATTGAGCTCAGTAGGTTCGAAAACAGCCCCTATTTGAATTTCTTGGAAACATTTTTTTTGTTTCAGGAAGAACATTGTCTACCCCATGGTTCATATCAGCAGCCCTGTTGTTCCTGGAAAAACACATCTATGTTGTTTTTCCTCATTATAACAGTCGCTGTCAATAGCATCCTGTGAGTTAAGAGCATCAGGGCGGGATCTGCAACCCTCAGAATGTCCCCTCTGCCCCCAGTGAAGGACATGAAGGGCCCACCCATGAAGCAGAAGAGGGGTTGGGGTCTCTGTGCATGCGTGAGGAAGAGAGAGACAGATAAGGGGTTTTGAGTTGCGTGCCTGCAGCTGAATTGTGTAGTGACATGTGGGAGTATGTCGGAGTGGTTGTGAAACCCTAACTGAGCAGGGATGTTCTCTGAGGAGCGGCAGGAAGAACAGAGATAGTGTGCGCTCATCCATCAGTTAGATGAACTAGAGCTGTTTATAAACACTGGGCTGCTGGGAATGTTCTAATGAGCCCACTCATTCACATAGTGAAACGTCATTCTTTCACTTAAACAGCTCCTCATTCCCATCACTTCCCTCTCTGATTGTGTGCAACAGGTCCAAACCATTAAATATCGGTTCTTAACATTTTATGCCAGATTTGAAGTCGATCTTAAAAGCTGGACAGGACAATATTAAATTGACCTTTTTTGTATATTATCGACTTTCCGTGACCCCGTGTTTAAACTCACATGTACTGGTATGTGTTTGAATTAATGGTTTGTGTTGGAGGGAAGCGCTGTTTGTTTTGCGCATGTGTGTTCCAGTGTGTGTTTGGCAAGTGCTGTACGTCAGGGGCTGAACTGCTGTCAACATCACAAATGCAAGAGGCACAGCAAGCTGAGATCCAGCACACGCAACATCAGCGCTGGTGAGTACACAAAATCGGTTTTCTCTAGAAACATAGTGCTACCAGAAGAGAGTATTGATAAATTCTTAAAATATCAAATAACAATTATTTAATCTCTTTGTAAAAGTTTTTTTAAAACAAATATAGTTTATAATGGATGGTTTGGAATGGATTGTAAAGAAAAAGCAGCAGTAAGTGTCCATCATACATAAAGTATGCTTTGTTTGTAAAGCATCCCAGGATGCTTTCAGAAATGTTTTGTCTATCCATCTTTCTATCTTGGGGTTGGTTAAATATTTTTTTTATATTTATTTCTAAATATATTTAGAAAGTAGTTTCTTATGCTAACCAATGCTACATTTATTTTATAAAAAAAAAAACAATTACACACACACACACACACACACATATAGTGTGTATATATATATATAGTGTGTGTGTATATATATATATATATATACACACATATATATATATATATACACACACATATATATATATATATATATATATATATATATATATATATATATATATATATATATATATAGTGCAATATTATTACATTATTAAAAATCACTATTTTCTATTTTAATATATTTAAAAATGTAACTTATTCCTGTGATGCAAAGCTGAATTTTCAGCATCATTACTCCAGTCTTCGGTGTCACATGGTCCTTCAGAAATCATTCTATATGATGATTTGCAGCTCAAGAGACATTTATTATTTATCAATGTTGAAAACATTTGTCCTTCTTAATATTTTTCAGGATACTGTGATGCATTTTTAATGCATTTTTTTTTTCTCATTTTATCCCTAACACTAATCTTTAATGAATATAAATAAATAACAGCATTTACCTGCTGTAAAGTGTTTAAGTATTTTTATTGTCACCTTTGATCAATTCGATGCAAAAAATCCTTGCTGAATAAAATGATTAATTTCTTAAAAAGTGTAGTTAATATTATTATTATTAACTCTATAAGCAAAAAATAACATTTTGTTAAGTTGAACATGAATGTCTTGACATTTTGCAAATCAGTTTATACCTCTCCAACTTCCTTTGCTAAGTGACTAAAGTTTACTTCACACTCACACAACAAACATCATCTTTAGTTCTTGGCTTTGGTGGGTCAGTGTGAACATGACAGTTCTGTTTCTCAACATTCCAAATCTAACAAACAACTTAAGAATGTTTGAAATGTTGGCGTTTGTTGAGCAGCCATTTAGACATTCTGTTGCATGTTTATTCTGTCTGTGAGCTGCTACAAGGAAGTCAACATCGCAGACAGAAATCAATGATAAGTTGACATTTAATCAATACGCACTTTTTTTTTTAATAGACTGGACTGCTTCAACTGCGTTATCTATGTGGATACCTCACATGTTCATTATCGATGAGTTAACCAGCCTTACATCAGTCTCTCACGATAAACCACTGTTGATAATCATCTCCATTCAAAACATTAAAGCACCTCTGGACTTTAGTCCAACATCCCCCAAACGTCTAGAATCCGGTGTCCTGCTTAAAACTGTAAACACGGCCTGTCTATGAGCAGCTAGCTAATATCAAAAAAAGAGAATACGTGGGCAAATGAAAATAGCAGATACAGTGCTTTCTAGAGGCCTTCTCGCACAATACTTTCATCCAACACTTTTAAAAAGAAATGTTCATAAATGGCATCTATGGTTCAATGAAGAACCTTTGACATCCATGGAACCTTTATATTCCACAAGAGTAAAAAAAAAAAAAAAAAAAAAAAAAATGGAATAATGTTCTTCACACTAAGAAGAAATGGTTATTTTCAGAAATGTTCACAAAAAGGCTCTTTGGGGAACCAAAAATGGTTCTTCTGTGGCATTGCTGAAAACCACTTTTCGGAATCTTTCTTTTTAAGAATGAACAACTGTTATATGCTGAAGGCATGTTTATTTATATTGTTGCTATTTATGTTCTTGTGAAAACTGTGTGAAAAATGAATGGGTGTGCAAACCCATTGGAGCTCTGCTCCCTTTAACCCCATCTGGAATGAACCATCCATTGAGTTCAAAGAAGGTTGTTTTGTTAATCGTGCAGATTTTTTTTTGAGGAAAGATCCACAGTCATTGTGATGGATGGCATGGGAGAGATAGCAAAAAATTTCCCTCCCTTGGGTCTCAGAGGCACTAATGATATCTATATTTCGAAACTGCGAAACCGAGGTCAGTCTCTTTGAGTTGCTACCACAGTAATGCCATCGAGGATGTTCTATATCAGCTCAACGGGCAGGATACGAGAGGGTGCGTCTGAGCGTCCGTGTCTTAATTTGAGGAGTTTTCAGGAAAGCCTGCCCCTTCATGGGGTCTAAAGTATATCGGGTGGGAAGGTTAGATTCTTGTAGTCTTCAATCTTTTCAATGTCAAAGATTAACTGTATGACAAACAGAGCCGTGGCAAACACAGTGTGTATAAACACTCCCTAAAGCTCCAGAGATGAGCTGGATGTCACTCTGTCATTCCTCTTGGGAAACAGAGAGCGGCCCACATTGCCACACAGAACACAAAATGAAAGAAAATGAAAGCAGGAGGAATTATAGTTCAGAGGATCTAAGGTGTAGATTTGAAAGACCCCCATCAATAATGTGTATTTTTTATTTATTTTGCATGCATGCATGCTATAAAAGAATTCAGTATGAGATGCTGGTAACTGTACTATTGAGCACTACAGGATTTCTGAGAACTCGTGAGTCATGCAAGTGATGTTGAACTTTGAATGATTGCTCAAAGCATTAATAGTGAAAAAGTGCCTCGAACTTTGAATGATTGCTCAAAGCATTAATAGTGAAAAAGTGCCTCTGGAAAAAAAAAAAAGATATATACTGTTCAAAGGTTTGGAGTCATTATGATTTTTTTTTAGAAAGAAATTACTGCCTGTTCAGCAAGGGCACATTTATTTGATCAAAAGTGACAGCAAAGGCTTTAACATGTTGCAAAATATTTATATAACACATAAATGCTGTCCTTTCTATTAAACTTTCTATTCATCAAATAATAGAATAAACGTACAGGTGCTGGTCATATAATTAGAATATCATCAAAAAGTTGATTTATTCCACTAATTCCATTCAAAAAGTGAAACTTGTATATTATATTAATTCATCACACACAGACTGATATATTTCAAATGTTTATTTTTTTAATTTTGAAGATTATAACTGACAACGAAGGAAAATCCCAAATATAGTATAGTAGATTCATCATCAGCAGTATCAAAAATGTGTTAGTAATAAAGAGACTTGGTTAAGAGATGTAATTAAATATATATTTAAAAATACCATCTTTATGTTGTTTCAACATTCATTTGAAGGTGCAGTGTACAATTATGACAATATATTAATAATCATTTAGTCATGATTAATTACAGAAAATGTGTGATTAATTGTTATTATTATTTTTTGATTGATTGATAGACAACAAAAATGTTAACCTTTCATAGAGTTGCTATTGGTAATTCATTTTACTACTAAACATGCATTTAATTTCCCATAAAGAGATTGGCATGGCCCCCAACCCCCCTTCAAATTTTGAATTCTATGATCCGGCCCTCAGATGAAATTAATTGAACAGCCCTGCTTTAAATGGTAGCCTATATACAAAACATAATAGTTGCAGTTTATCATGTCATGTAAATAAAAAATGTGCTGAATATTACTACAGACACTCATTTTGCATTTTAACAAATGCTTAGTATTGTATCACAACATGCTCATGTCGCAAGAAAATATCAGCATAGTTGTGCTAACGAATTATTGCATGCAAATTATTAAGCAAAGCTTACTATTTCCCTTCTCTCCCATTCACAGAAAATGTTTCGCCTTGATTTTGTTCAGCTAGTCAGTTCACACAGCAATCCATATTACATACAGTATTGTTCAAAATAATAGCAGTACAATGTGACTAACCAGAATAATCAAGGTTTTTCGTATATTTTTTTATTGCTACGTGGCAAACAAGTTACCAGTAGGTTCAGTAGATTCTCAGAAAACAAATGAGACCCAGCATTCATGATATGCACGCTCTTAAGGCTGTGCAATTGGGCAATTAGTTGAATTAGTTGAAAGGGGTGTGTTCAAAAAAATAGCAGTGTGGCATTCAATCACTGAGGTCATCAATTTTGTGAAGAAACAGGTGTGAATCAGGTGGCCCCTATTTAAGGATGAAGCCAACACTTGTTGAACATGCATTTGAAAGCTGAGGAAAATGGGTCGTTCAAGACATTGTTCAGAAGAACAGCGTACTTTGATTAAAAAGTTGATTAGAGAGGGGAAAACCTATAAAGAGGTGCAAAAAATGATAGGCTGTTCAGCTAAAATGATCTCCAATGCCTTAAAATGGAGAGCAAAACCAGAGAGACGTGGAAGAAAACGGAAGACAACCATCAAAATGGATAGAAGAATAACCAGAATGGCAAAGGCTCAGCCAATGATCACCTCCAGGATGATCAAAGACAGTCTGGAGTTACCTGTAAGTACTGTGACAGTTAGAAGACGTCTGTGTGAAGCTAATCTATTTTCAAGAATCCCCCGCAAAGTCCCTCTGTTAAAAAAAAGGCATGTGCAGAAGAGGTTACAATTTGCCAAAGAACACATCAACTGGCCTAAAGAGAAATGGAGGAACATTTTGTGGACTGATGAGAGTAAAATTGTTCTTTTTGGGTCCAAGGGCCACAGGCAGTTTGTGAGACGACCCCCAAACTCTGAATTCAAGCCACAGTACACAGTGAAGACAGTGAAGCATGGAGGTGCAAGCATCATGATATGGGCATGTTTCTCCTACTATGGTGTTGGGCCTATTTATCGCATACCAGGGATCATGGATCAGTTTGCATATGTTAAAATACTTGAAGAGGTCATGTTGCCCTATGCTGAAGAGGACATGCCCTTGAAATGGTTGTTTCAACAAGACAATGACCCAAAACACACTAGTAAACGGGCAAAGTCTTGGTTCCAAACCAACAAAATTAATGTTATGGAGTGGCCAGCCCAATCTCCAGACCTTAATCCAATTGAGAACTTGTGGGGTGATATCAAAAATGCTGTTTCTGAAGCAAAACCAAGAAATGTGAATGAATTGTGGAATGTTGTTAAAGAATCATGGAGTGGAATAACAGCTGAGAGGTGCCACAAGTTGGTTGACTCCATGCCACACAGATGTCAAGCAGTTTTAAAAAACTGTGGTCATACAACTAAATATTAGTTTAGTGATTCACAGGATTGCTAAATCCCAGAAAAAAAAAATGTTTGTACAAAATAGTTTTGAGTTTGTACAGTCAAAGGTAGACACTGCTATTTTTTTGAACACACCCCTTTCAACTAATTGCCCAATTGCACAGCCTTAAGAGCGTGCATATCATGAATGCTGGGTCTTGTTTGTTTTCTGACAATCTACTGAACCTACTGGTAACTTGTTTGCCACGTAGCAATAAAAAATATACTAAAAACCTTGATTATTCTGGTTAGTCACATTGTACTGCTATTATTTTGAACAATACTGTACCTCTTTTGATCATGTCATTCTTGAATACTTCATTATATTCTAAATGATTTTTCCCAAGCAGGATGCATTCCTGAATCAACATCCTTGATGTTTTATTGTTCCACGACTAATTAGATTTTTAGGGTTACATATTAAGAGAATTTTGTTCAAATATGGCCCCCTAAAAATTTGTATTAGTCCTGGAACAATATTCCCTTCAAACAACCTACTTGACAAAGGGGCTTAGCAATATAGCCTTCTGCATGTGTGAACTGGCTAGTTGAACAAAATCAACACATTTTCAGTTTCGTTCATGTTAGAGAGCTTATTGTTTATGTTCACATGGAACTGGGGAAGTGAAAGCGAAAGTTTTCTTTTACACCACTGCTGGAATATATCAGTGCACTGGAAATTGTGTGCAATAACTCATTGTTCACAACAATGCTGACATTTGTTTGCAGCATGAGCATGTTCAGATACAATACATTTTATTGTGTACAAGAAGGCATGTTTATTTATATAAACATGATATATATCTTCTCACAGAAAACTAGTATATTTAAATTTTTCTATTGATTTTTTTCTTACAGAGTAGGGATCTCCTCTAAGTGATAGTTAATTGTAAGAGCTGGAGTTAGGAAAAGGCCAATTTTCAAATAGCTTTGGATAAAAGTTCTTCTCAATGTCAACTTGGTGATGCTTTGCACTAGTTTCTGAGCCACAAAATTGCTCCCTGGGGAAGTCATTCAGTAAACAACCAAAATAGCCGCTCGCTTTAAAGTGTATTGCAGGTCCTCTTTCCAGTTACTAGACAAGAGTGCAAGTTTAGGTATGTTCACACAGCTGCGGTTGAATGCTGGGAGTCCGCTACAGGCCAAACCTGTTGAAGGCGTTTTGGATGGACTGCTCTTTGTGAGGCCTTTTCTGTGAAACTCATGCCAGAGCAGCTGTTTGGACACACAGGCCTTGTCTCTCGTCTAATTCTCACAGTCAATGCTCTTCAGATCGTCTCAGAGCCCCAGAGGAGCACAGACGGAGATCTCTACAGCCTTTGCTGAGTTCTGTCATAACCTTTTCGTGACAGTGATGCCTAAAATAACTGGTCTTTATCTGGGGTTGGAGGGCTTGCTGAAGAAAGGTTTGAAGGCATTGGATTCTGATCTTCAATCAGGGTGATTGAAAGCTTTTGTGCTCTTTTATAGATTCAGACACTCTCTGTGAAGAGCGAGAATCCAACTGATCAGATGAGAGAGGGGACAGATCCTGAGATGAGCATGTCGGTCAGTGGCTACCTCTCTGCATCAGACACGTATGACATCACAGAGCCGCCACAGTACTATGGTAAGATTATGCGTAACTATATGTAAATCTGTTTATTATAGAATTACAATGTTGTTAAAATGATAGTTCTCTCATTTTGCTTTTTTTTCCGATCCTGAGATATTTTGGAAAATGTGTGTTTCGGTCATATGATGAAAGTCAATGGGGACCAATGTTGTTTTGGACCCCACTGACTTTCATTGAATCAGTCTTGTTATTAATTACTAAAATGATAAAAAAAAACATATTCCCTTATTGATGTAATTACTATATAATTGCTCAAACTTAAAACTAAATACAAATTTTAAAAAGTGATAGAAATATAGAAAAACTGAAAATGTAAAAAAATATAAATATAAATAAATAAAAAATATTAAGAAATGTGATAATAGTATATTATAAGAATATTTAATATAGTATCTTATTTTTTTGTGGCACTGTAATGTAAATAAAAAAAAAAAAAAAGGGTGTCCAAAGGGTGATTGGTCAAAGTCTAATTTTGGTTTTGTCGTTTAACTCACTGTGGTGTCTAGAAGGACAGTCAATGATAGTATATAAGCAGGCTCTCGTCAACATGAATGTTTATGAAAAACTCCAGTGGTGTACAAACAAGACACTAGCACCGGAAAGTTATGCTCTAGCTGTAACGGGACATAAAACATCTGTGAGAAAGACAGGATTGAACGCAAGTAAAGAGACCACCACAATGCAGAGGGATATTTATGGATGACATGGAAAAACAGAGATGGATTTGCAGGAATTGGTTGGATGAGAGAAGATTTCTACTCAAATATAAGTTTTTCTCATGTGAAATATTTCATCCATTTATTTGCTTGTTGTCACTACTAGTTCTAGAGTGTCTGTCAAGACATAAAAAAAAAAAAAAACCTTCTTTCTTGTGCAGATGTGATTCAGAAATGCTGCCAGTTGTGACACATGTTCCCTCTATGGGGGAACTCAAATTTAAAATCCATCTTCACAACCTTCCCGTCGACAGAGAAAACATCAGGAAGGCTCTGTTCCGTACGGTTCTAAAAACCCCATAAGCTACAAGGCAAATAACAACCATAAACAAAACTGTAACCTCTTCAGCTGCATCCTGTTTCCAGAGACAGAAAAGATTCAAAAGGTCTCGCTCTGGGATTTTTTTATTACGTCCCAAAGGCCTCATAAAAGTAGTTAGGTAATTTGAGAATCATGTGAAAAAGGAACATATTTCTTGTGAATCGTTTCGTTCATCAAGATGTTCTTCAATCATTGCTGCAGATGTTCTTGTGGATCCACTGAGCTG